>NC_087384.1:1678264-1878949 GCF_963675165.1 Halichondria panicea
TAACCACCTCTCAAAATTCCTGGGCAGAACCCTGCAATAGTACGGTGTGGTAAAGATCTGTTATGGCCTGTGTGTGTGTGTGTGTGTGTGTGTGCGTGCGTGCGTGCGTGCGTGCGTGCGTGCGTGCGTGCGTGCGTGCGTGGACTGCTACAGCTGCTGAAAGATCAATGAAGTGCAGGTATGAGGTTCTATAGGCTTCTAGTAACTGTATTTTAATATCTGCTTGATTCTCGAGTTATGCTTAGTTTTGCTTACTTGGAATGCCATTGCAGCCTTTTCAGAAGAGTGCGCAGAATAACTTGTCCACGGAGTGTTGCTACTCTACTTAGTAGTAGCTCTAGCTGCACTAGAACGCTGTAGCTATTTGTAGCTGCAAGGGTGAGAAGAGAGCTGCAAGGCTCTGCTGATGCAGCCATTTATTTTAGACTTGGACTTTTGGCATTGATCGTTTTTAATAAGAATCATGGTCGATCATTACCCACTCTTTGAGTTTCCTTGTGTTTCTTGATTTTGCCTTTGCTGCATCAAAATTAAAAATGTTCATCATGGTCATTATAATGATAGCATTTTTAAGCTATTAGTAGCATTATATGTTATGTAGCTTTGACACCTCCACCGAGGCATCAACACTCACGGTGCTTTCATTATCCAAGCTCGGTCCCTGGTCGAGTTCTTTCTAAAATAACACTAGGTCGGCAACTGGGCCTAGTATCTATAGCCAAGGTGATAGTGAAAATGCGCAACTGAGTTCCCCAGAATCTGGGGAATTCGTTTTACGCTAGTTTGTAACATTTTACCGATCACCGGGACATGGTGAGGAGGAAACTCTATGACTGGACGATTGTTTTAGAAACTGTAGCATGGCGAGTAGTGTATGTATTATCGAGTACACATGTCATGCACATGAGACGAGGACTTCTATGCTATCCCCAGGAAGAAAGCTTGAGAAAACTATATTAAGTAGATACTTTTCAATTCTAGCATCTAAAAGTCTTTCAAGCCATTGACGTTACTGTTTCCATATTTATGCCATTGCTAGGTTAGCATCCAAGCTAGATGATGTTGATGACCACACCCTTAGGTATATTTTTGTTGTTTAGGGGTGCTCAACTCATGCTTGAGGCGCACCTTGGTTGTACGTAGTTGACCTATACTTATTCACTTGTCTCTGTACAGAATGGGAGCACAGCATTGCACATAGCCTGTCTGAATGGTCACTGTGAAGTGGTGGAATGCTTAGTTGAGAGAGCCCACTGTGACACCAGTGAGTTTCTATGTACATGCATGTACATAATTATATTATGCCTCGGTCTGCATGCAGCAATGCAAAAATGTTCATCATGATATAATGTTTGTTATTGTCAAGGGCATATGAAGAGAAGAGGGCATGCAACTCACAATGTATACTGTGTGTGCGTCAGCAGGATATGCTGCTGTGATTAAGATTTAGCCAGCTGCCCACTAGTAAACAGAGTAAAAACAAGAGTATAAAGTGCGTGCACGTGCAATAAATTCTTCACAATTCTTAGACATAAACTCCCTCCATTTATAATACGATAGATTGTTGTCGCACGCCCTCTTCTTTTCATACGCCCTTGCTATTGCATGTAGTTTTATGTTATGCCTCCACCGAGGCGTCAGTACCTGCTGTGCTTTCATTCTGATAGTGCCGCTTACACTACTTTAACCCCCCCCCCCATAGACATAATTATAGCAACTATATAGCTGTGACAACATTGCATGTAACCATAGGGCCAAGTGCCGTTTCCTAGTTGCATGCAACAAC
Organism: Halichondria panicea; assembly: GCF_963675165.1. Lineage (NCBI taxonomy): Eukaryota > Metazoa > Porifera > Demospongiae > Suberitida > Halichondriidae > Halichondria > Halichondria panicea. The sequence continues at coordinate 1,680,051 of NC_087384.1, forward strand.
CGCTATAATTAATCATGTGCTCGCTCGTACTGGCCTCATAATTAGTATATCAGACAGTTCAGTTAAGTAGAATGATTGTGAAATAAGCAAGAGTCAGCCTCATAGCATTGTTTGCGTCCATATGAACTGTTTATACTGTTTTTACTCTGTGGAATCAATTTTGTCTTATTTCAGTTGTAAAAATGAATAAAGGCCAGACTCCCCTCCACATTGCTTGCGTCGGTGGACACAAAGATGTGGTACAGTACATGGTGGAGAGAGCCCACTGTGACACCAGTGAGTGTGATGATCCAGTTAGTAGTACCGTATTAGTCACATGACTGGTTTGCATATAGCCCTTACAAACAAACAAAACAAGATACACATTTTTTAGGCCGTAGCTACAGCAACAGTGGAGTGTAATTATTTATATGTTTGTTATAGTATCGCTGACCTTATGTGCAGGTGTAACTGATGCTGGAGGCAGGACTCCACTTGACTATGCAATACAGGAGGGTCATACTGAAACCATCGAATATCTTCAGTCTCTTGGGGCACCATCTGCTGCTCCCAGTCAGAGCACCGACCCTCCCGTCGGCCAGCAGCCTCAAGGTACATATATACAGTTAGTGGTATATAGAGCAGGCAGTGCCGTAGTGTATGCTGCATGCGTGCATGAATAACAATCATAAATGCATGCACTGTGTTTATTGTATATCACTCTTCTGCATGGTTTCTTTATTATGTTACATGTACATTATCCTATTTCTGCATACATGATCAGTATACTATGATGTACAGTACTGTTTTTACTCTGTGCAGGGTTGTTGAACAAGCTACAATCACCCGCTATTCAACAGTCAGAGCGCATATCTCGAACAAACATGATTAATACTCTACAGAAATATATAGGCATCACTCGAAAAAAAGCTAAACAATTGTTTTCTTGGAGAAGCAAAGAAAGTAAGTTATGTACATGACTGTTTGCATGTATTATGTACTTTGATGTGTGGTGCTCCACGCGTGCTTGACTGCAAGAACATTTACTAGTTAGAAAAGGTAACGCTGTATGTTCAGTTAGGGTACTGCTATAATATCAACACAGAAAAGGAGTACCTCAAAAACAAGAGTGATCAAATCCTGGCCGAGCGCGAAGGACTGCTACCTCTAGGGAGTAAGGAACTGTACGTGTCATATAATTATGATATGAACCCAACTTAGGTTATCAAGATGTTATATTGTCTCCTCATCTACCAACTGGAAACATAAGTCAACCGCAAGAATCCAAACACAGTTTCGGTGAGTGTATATACCTTTACTGTATAGCACAACATTTTCGAGGCACTTATATTTTGTGGAATGGCCTCTAAAGCACGTTGAATAAATTCTGTGAGTTGACTGCTTACCGGAAGCATTCTCAGGCTACGCTTTTAATCTTTGCACGTTATAGCAGATAATTCTAATGTTCGTGTACGAGTGCTAACCCACGAAAACAGTAAGCCCCTCGAAAATTGTGCACTATAGTAGAACCTCGCTAATGCAAAGAGCCGGATATATGACATTTCAATTACATGAAGTTTCGGATTATCATTAATTGATTATGAATATCATTAAAGAAGATGTATTATGATAATACTGTGGCCAGAAGGGAAGCTGCTAGCTAGAAAAGTCTTTTATATCTCAACTTCTCTCCAATAAATTAGTACCCTAAAAACATCTGAAAAACGCTAAAATTACTACCCGTCTATAATAGTAACCTGAGGTATGTGTATTGCCTTTCAGAATGACTGCTTTTTGCATGTGCACTCTATTTTTCCTTTCCTCCGCTCAGATTTCCCTGGTGTTGAAGCTGTAGCCCACACTCACGTGATTGTCACCAACTCATCCCAAACCTTCGTCTGGGATGGCCATGGGTTCAAACTTCACATACCTCAGGACTCTCTGCCAGCTGGTGTTGACCAATGTCGACTAGACATCATGGCCAGTGTAGCTGGACGTTACCAGTTTCCTGACAATCTCCAGTTGGTCAGCGGTGTATTCTGGTTGCGTCCTCATCCCCCAGATCCATTCCAGAAGCTGCTGACAGTCGAAATACAGCACTGTGCGAAGATGACCGGCTCCACCAAGCTCTCATTTGTAAAAGCACTTTGCTCCCAGGAGAGTCTGCCCTACACATTCAAGCAGCTCGAAAGACGTGGCTTGTTCGCTGATCAGACATCGTACGGTTCACTGGAGCTGTCTCGGTTCAGTGGACTGGCGGTGACAGGAGAGGATGTGGAGAGAGTGTACACTGCCAGCCTCTACTACCTTGGCTCAGAGCTGCATAGCAGGGAAATACATTTTGTTGTCAGCTGGAATGATGCGATTCATAGAACAGTAAGTGGACAATATTATTACACAACAGCAATTTACTGTTGTCTATGTACACTGTACAGCGTGTAAGTGAGGAGTATTCCTCTAAAGAAGCCATTCTCGGACTGAATCATATCGTTGAGTTTGAAGACGACAGAATAACACTAGATGTTCCTAATGATGGTGCTGAAGTCAGTGGAGGGTGGAGAATAACGCCGATGTTTCATCCTACGGTAGTTAATTATACATGTACTTATAATTATTACATCATTTCTATATAGGTAATGAAGAAGCATGTTGATCAGTTCAAACCTGGGCAGTCAATTCCGCACTGCCACTTAAATGCTGAGCTGACAAGCAACGATGAGATGTCTCCTCCCAAGCTACTCCACCAGGTCAAGTTAGTGGGTGCAAAGGATCCCTTCAAATTTATCACTCTTAACCTGGTCCTCCAACGAACTCTTCCAGGTCAGAACACACCATATGATTAATGTGTCACGCTTTCAGTATGCAATACTCAGTATATGCATGGTTTCTGTGTCGAATGGTATAGCAGCATTTCATTGAATAAATTTCATGGTTGACTGCTTACCGGAAGCAGTCCCAGGCCCCACCGTCAATGTTTGCACGTTGTAGTAATAAGTTTTGTGTAGCATTGCTAACCTACTAAAACAGCGAAAATTAAGCCCTTTGAAACTACATGTATACGGAGGGTTATTTAACCGAATAGCCGCGGTTATGATTTCATACGTAGTACCGCCCACCGCGGAACCAAAATCTAATTAATTTTAAATTACTTTCATTATCAGCTCCTAGCAAAGAAAGATGCGTAGCTAAGAAGCAGTAGTAGTTTTCTGCAGGCAACTTTGTTGCAAACTAGTCTAGAATAGCTACTCTGCCAGGATCTCTAAGTTTTGAACGGAGGAGTATACCAGCCAAGGCCCCAGCGAAGGATCATTTCACAAGTAAGCTCTGTGTGTGTATAGCGATCATCATTTTCCTAGTTCAGCCTTTAGAAGCCTTTTGAGCTGATTTAATATGCTTGTCCACCTACCTAGATAGCCTCTGAGTGTGTGAAATATACTGGAAGAATAGCTTTGTGAGTTTAGAGCCTGTTTTTAGAGTGTAGTCGACAACGTTTGATATTCAAATTATTTTCTCTTTTTCAGCATTCACCTCTAGCAAAGAAAGATGCATAACTTGGAAACAGTGACAGTTTTCTTTATTCAACTTCTTACTAAAGTAGTCTACAGTAGTTACTGTGTCAGGATCTCCTGGTTTCCAACGAAACAGTCAACCAGCCAAGGGCCAGAGCAAGGGATCACTTCAGAGGTAAGCTTTGTGTGCGTATATAGCAAGCATTATGTAGCTAGTATAAGCCTTCAGAAGCCTCTGAGCTGATTTAATATGCTTATGCACTTGCCTAGATAGCTTATGAGTGTGTAAAGTATACTGGTGTAGAAGCTGAGTTAGTTTAGAGCCTGTTTTTAGAGTGTAGTGTACAGTGTTTGATATTCAATTTATTTGTTTCAGTGTGGCAAAGAAAGATGCACCCCTTAGTAACAGTAACAGTTCTCTTCAAGCTACCTTGTAGTTCTATCTGAACAGTCGAAGAGTCAACCAGCCAAGGACAGAGCGAGAGATTACTTTAGAGGTAAGCTTTGTGTGCGTATGTTTTTAGCTGATAATACTATACGCTTGCCTACGTAGCTTGTAAAGTATCTTGCTCCAGCAGTGTGTTGAAGCCCGAGTTTAAAATACAGAAGCCTATATATGTACGCTCAGCAGTGTTGCAATGTAAAGGTGTTATGCTTAGCTATCTGTTGGTCTCATCCACAATGTATTCTGTTAATAGCTGCATGTGTATTCACTATTGGTGCCCGCGTGTGTGCGTGTGTGTGTGTGTATGTGTGTGCGTGCCCGCCCGTGCGTGCGTGTGTGCCCCCTGTGTGTGCCTGTGGCATGATACTTTATGTTGCTAACAATTTACATTATCAGTGCTGCCAAAAGTTAATTCTTATGCCTAGGCTTGTGTGAAGTTTCTGCTTGCTTCCAAGGTTACAATTCAATTAGGCTACTAATCAATTAGGCTCACTACTATTAGGCTCACTGTACATGACTTGTACAGAGGTTGATTGCATAATAATGTTCTGACCTTTTCAGGGGAAAGCAAAGGCTGTTGGGCTTATGAGTGTACTGTTTACTTGTGTAAGGACATTTTCTTCCCAACATAATAGGCTTGTTGGTTGTGTTATGCTCCCCAGCTAGGATTAGGTCATAATTTGTCATTAGTTGGCTTGTGTGATTAGTTGGCTTGTGTGTTTGCCTGTGATATGCATTGCAATTCTTCTGTGCCCAAAGTTGAATCTTTTTATGAACTCCCAGTTTGTTGTAGGATCACAATTGCTTTATATGTGCCTATGAGTTCCATTGCATGTAAGTTTGCTTGTGGGAGCCTATACATAATTATGTCTAAGGTTGCATGATTCATAATTATTTGGCACCCTTGTATGAGATGTACTGTACTTTGTGTATGGCCATTCTCAATAGACTTTTTTAGGTTTGTTGGCTTGTGAGTTAGTGCCTGTACATTCCTAATTTTTAGTCTGCTGTCTGTTATAGCAATTCAATTATAATTATGTGGCTGAATGTTATTATTCAATTTAGTGTGTGTATTGATTGCATGATAATCTTTTGATCTTTTAGGCACCACCCCAAACAAAGGTACATTTAAAATTCAATTTCTTTATGGCTGGCTTGTTGGCTGGTGTTTGTCTCTGAGGAGGTTATGTTCTACTGTGTGTAAGAACAATTGATTCTAGAGGTGGTCTGCTTGGTTGGTAATACTCCTTCTTCCTCATGCAGGTCTGTGAAACTATCGTCACTGCTATCTGCCATGGAACCACCACCATCGTATGGGTCTGAGAAGGTCTACTCACTGTGACTACTATCCAGGATACCTAGGAGTACCTCATCCCCTGTGTACAGAGGCCTCTTAGTCATTGTTGTACCATAGAATTAATTGTAATTGTATTTATTATAATGTATGTTCACTTTTGAGATTGATTGAAATACAAATTTCACATGAAAATTTCAGCAAATTTTTGATTGCTAACCTATGGTGATCGGACTCAGTACGGCTTCTGTTGACCTTCGAGAGAAGCCTTGCAAAGCTGTGGAGCTCTGGAAGGTTGTAGCTCACCACAAATTAATTAAGAGTAGAGTAATGTGCGGTTGCCGCTTCAAAGCGTCAACCGCGGCTACCAGCTATTCACGTATTGACGCTTCAAAGCGTCAACCGCGGCTATTCGGTTAAAGTCAGTGAATTAGAGGTGAATTAGAGGTGTATTCGCGAGTTCAAGTTTTGGCGATTTTACTGTCATTTGTACAACCTCAAAAAAATGTGTCACCTACCTGTATAGACTGCACCATTTTTACGTACTGTATAGCGTGAAATTTTCGAGGGGCTGATTTCGTAGGTTAGCAATCCATTTTTACGTACCGTATAGCGCGAAATTTTTGAGGGGCAGGTTAGCAATCCTACACGAAAATTAAGTCCTTTAGTTAGAATTATCTGCTATAATGTGCAAAGATTAAAGGCGTGGGTTCCGGTAGGCAGTCATTCCACGCACATTGCGCAACGAAATGCTTTTAGAGGCCATTCCAAAATATAAGTGCCTCGAAAATTTTGCGCTATACGATAATACATGTATAACAATAATTGTGTAAGGTATACCAGGAGTGCATGCATGAAGAGGAGTAAGCAACTACAGTACAGCCCATAAAAAAAGAGTAATTTTCGTTGGTGCAAATTTTTGTATGAGACCATTAAATTTTAAATATTAGTACAGCTTAGGATAGTGACTTTGAATTTATTGTGGTAGAATAATTTCGTTTCATATGATGCTCTTCAATACGAACTAAATTTCCACCGTACAAAAATAACCCGCTATATACGGTATGTGTGTAAAACGCCCACACTCTCAAGTGGCTCTACAACCACACTCAAAACACTGTGGTTATAACTGCATGTAGCTACATGTATTGTGCAAACATAATTATCGTATATGCTTGATCAGGAGCCGCGGCTACTAAATGTTTCATTTTGCTAGAAGAGGAGGCTACAATTCAAGAGGGGCCACTGTTCAAGAGCGGCGTTTATTAGCTCCAGATAATTTAGTTTGTCATCAAATGTTGTTTTCACCTGCATGAACTTGAATTCTGCCATGAGAAAGTCTTTTTGAAGCACTAACAAGCTGCTACTCATAGCTACGTACATGTAGCTAGCTGCTAGTAAAAATTTTTTTGGCTGCCACGTGTAGAAATGCTAGAGTCAAAGTTCACTGAGGCTACTATCTGAGAGCGGCTACTAAATGTTTCATTTTGCTAGCAAGGGAGGCTACTATTTGAGTGCGGCCTTTATACAAGAGCGGCCTCTGATCGAGCATATACGGTATGCGTAGAATTTTTGATTGTAGCCTGTCCGCTTTAGCCGTTATGTCGGCCACACAGGTTCAAGTGTTTGTGGCGTAGAGAGACAATTAACAACGTATTATGTGAGTGCGGCCTTTATACAAGAGCGGCCTCTGATCGAGCATATACGGTATGCGTAGAATTTCTGATTGTAGCCTGTCCGCTTTAGCCATACATGGTCATGTCGGCCACACAGGTTCGAGTGTTTGTGACGTAGAGAGACAACAACGTGTATATAGTAGTTGTCTCCTCACCTTCTTGTACTCCTATACAGTAAAATCAGGGGGGAGGGGGATATCCCCCCTATTTCCAATTTCCCCCCCTAAAATTTGTATTCAGGTATACTACCGTATAATCTGGTTAGTAAGCGCATGCGCCTATAGGGAAAAGAGCAGGCCTCTGTATGCGCCTATTATCCAGATGCGCTTGTATAGAGCTCAATCGTTTGTCTGCAAGAAGTTTATAGTCATATCTGACAGCAGTAACACAACTATGGTAGTGAAAGAGACTTAACGTCTATAAAGAAGCGTGGAGACCAGTTGTTGGGCAGAGAACTGTGCTGCGCCTTCTATCAAGGCTTTTGGTCTGCTTACCAGAGTGCGCTTATGAGTTGATGTGCTCTTATTAACCAAGTGCGCTTATTAATCAGATTATACGGTAGTTGGTGTCCATAGCTGGCAATTTTACATGGTATTGAAATAACAGTTAACCTTTTTTTAGCAACATTTTCTAGTTGCTTTCCTTAATTATATATATTTCCTCCTCTGCTTCAAAATCCTGTATATGACACCCTATACGAACTTATCCCTCCTGCTATATAGTAGAGCAGTCCTATACCTCACTCACTTGTTCTTTGTCATCCCCTCAACTCATCTTGACATTGGTGGGTTTGTTGTTAATGCTCATAACAAATTATAGCGGGATAGGCATGAATGTATTATCTGACCTTTCTTTAGGATCACCTGCTCAACCAGTGAGTACAGCTCTTCAACAGCTGGTAGACAAATGTCCGCTCACTACTTCACAAATCAACCGTGAAATCCAACAAAAAGACATACCAGTTTTGGCTGCCTGTTTTGACAATACTGAGCTCTATGTCGATATGATGGAATTAACTCTGAGCGAGCAAAATGATGTATCCAAAGAGACTAATACTCACGTAGCCATGATTAAATGCTTGAAAATCTGGAAAACAAATAAGCGTTCACAAGCGACATTCGGTGCCCTTCTGGATATGTTAGTAAAACTGAAGAAAGGGGAGGTTGCTGACCAAGTCTGTCAGTACTTGCAGGTGAGTGTTTTTCTCTTAATTTACGTATAATAATATATAATTATATAGTTAGTATTTGTATTTCTATCACCAAACGATTGTCCACTATATTTAGAGCTGTTCTATAAACCACCACATATATACCCGCCACTTGCTTGTCATGGTATTTCATCAGCATTTCTTAGCCAATCATACATTTATGTATACCAAATGAATATATGCGATTTAACAAATAATTTATTTATTGTGTTTTTTTAGGAGCACTGTACACTAACACTAACCGATATACTTTACGGACAAACTGTAAAATTTTATGTCTTACACCCACCATGCAGTCATTGTGTACTGATCTATATAGCTAACTCATTCTTTATTGCCTCCATTTACAGGCGCTGTGAGAAGGTGCACGTACGTAATACAGCACTCCGAACTATAGAGATATCAGAACAGAACCCTCAGATCAGCTTTATCCCCAAAATGTAGTTATTATTGTCGTGCACGTTGTGTTTTGTATAATTATATTGTGTGTGTTGAACTTTTGTTGTTTCTGATTATTATGAGCTAGCACTCCATTATGACCTAATAATTAATGGTAATTGATGGTATAGCAATAAACTGTTGCTACAACAGTACCAACCGATAACATAAGAACTGGGATACAATGTGTAGAGGTTAGTCCTTTAAACTACATTCATATACAACAATGATTTGTGCTGGCAATGCAAGTCTCTGCTGTATTGGCACATATTTAAGCAATGAATGTCTGGACCACTTGTGAATATTAGGATAAGGAAGAAAAAGATCTGTAGGGTATTCTGCTGCTGGCAATTATTTACGGAATTAATAATGGTGCTATCCGGTATCTACCAGTTCCCTTTATCCGATCACTGACACCATGACAATGCAATATTATGTGATCACACACTCCTTACTAGTACTGCTAACTGTTATACTGCTTTCATACTAATATTATAGTTCTCATGTGCATGCTTAATCTATAGCTGTTAACATGTTCGCTAGCTTGCTTTCATTGCGGCTAATTTATCCCTAGCTTATTGTAATGTCAGTCCTCCTCCATAATTATAATTATAGGTATAACTATATAGCCATCCTCTAGTAACTCGAGAAAGAAGTTTTAGTTTGCTAATCGACGAATCAAAATCCATGAGAACGTGAGAAGCCTATAGAAGCTGTTGTTTTTGTCGCATTGCAACCGTTGAGCACATGCAGTTACAGCTGGAATACACACACAGTCAGCTTTACCATATCCCTCGTGCGGCTACGCCTCGAGGCATAATTATAGCTACCAAATAACTCGATATCTTGTGTAAATGCTCTCTCTCAAATTGCCACAGTTATTGGGGGATCTTTTGTAATTCCGGACTCAAATATTGCTATTTTCTCCCTAATGAGTGCATGACAGCTGCATAATTATGTTTGTTAGCACATGTAGTACATGTATACCAAATGTACCACAATCGTACATTACCGTATAGCGCGAAATTTTCGGGGGCTTAAATTTTCGCTGATTTCGTGGGTTAACAATCCTACACGAAATTAAATCCACTAACATCGTTTGATAACATGCAAATATTAAAAGCGTAGCAGTCATTCCACAAACATTGTGCAACGAAATGCTTTTAGAGGCCATTCCACGAAATGTACGTGTGTACTTTTAAAATTTCGCGCTATAGGGTATGTAGTTGATTGAACACAGTGACATGCACACTCATAACTATAGCTAGGTTGCATTGCAATTGACTATTCTGAGATCGAATCACTCACCACACACGCGTACATGTACAATCAACATGTATAGTCATGTACACCCATGCATTGTTTGCTTGAAAATTGATTATTTGAGACGTATATAGCTCAATGGTTTGGCAAATTATTTTTGAGGGGCCTTGTTCTTATTGACCCTATAATTATAATTATAAGATTATACAGCAGGGCTTTGCACTTGTGTTAGCAGAAGGATGAGTATAAAACAGAGTCAAAAAACACGAAATGTAGCAAAAGCTAAGTTTCAAAAGAGCCATGAATGTTTTATGAATTCATGTTTGAATATCTTTTCTGCGTCATCTTTATTCGAAGTGAACATCTTTCTCTTTGGAGATTTGCTCAGTTTCTCCTTCCTAGCTGGGGAGTCTTGCTCCAGTCTCTGGTAGAGGTTCTGATGTACTATTTCAGCCATGTCACTCTGCCGGTATTATATAGGCGTATAAGCAAACCTTGTACCCAGCAAAGTAACTATATAAATACAGCACCGTATAGCGGGTAATTTTCGTAGGGTAAAAATTTGAACAGCAGTGATTTTCGTGAATAAAAAATGTCTTGTTTAAATTTGCTTTATTGTACGTGCACTGCATTGCATGTGTTCTGGTAAACGATGCCTTGAGGTCAGCCTGCCCACGAGTATTTTACCCCACAAATTATACCCGCTATAATTATACGGTATAGCATATACAAACATAAAAGTTTAGGACATGAAATGCGAGCACATTTCCAATTAAGTCTCAATCATGCATTAGCTAATTACAGTGGTCCAGGAGTTTAATTAAAAAAAGGATGTACCCTCCACAGTGACATAATAATTATATACAAGACTTCCTACATGCTTATATAGTCATGTGACCTACACGCATGCATGTATTATAGAGGGCCACGAAATACAACTAATTTTCCAAGACTAATGCATATTCGTTGGTTTCTTAGGACAGCCAATAATTATGATAACTGTACCTGCCAAGCTTCATTTTGTTCCTGCAATTTAATTTTCTGCTCGACCGCTGACAACAGCTGCTTGTTGACGAGGCTCAATTCCTGTTGATAGTTGGTCACCATCTCCTGCATGTTCTTACACCTGTAAAAAGTTATTTTATGTTAATCGTTGCCACGTACCCTCAAGAGGATTCGGCTGCCTGCATTGTATCAGGAGTAGATTCCTGATATTGTATAATTATATGATAGCTTTCTGCTGAAAAGTCTAAGGGTACAATGTCAACGTATAAGTGTATATACATACACACTGTAGCATAGCAACCGATTAAGTAGGGCTATATATATTTATACACACTATAATTGTACTTGTATTATGGGTGCTCGCCAAACAAAATTGCTAACAGGACAAAGAGCAATGTTTACACAACATGAGCCCCACCCACCTTGGACAGGGGGAGTCCCTGTCATCGTCTGAACTGGTGGACCAAGCGGCCATGAGTTCCTGGTGATCCACTCTGCGAAGAGTGCTCAGACCCGATTGCAACGATCGCATTGACGCACGACGCAATGTGCTAGTCGGTGAACAGTAGAAGTCCAGTTCTGGTTCAAAGTTCACCTGCATATATAGGGCAACAATCTTTCAATGAGATTCGCAAAAATTAGGCTCTTATTACAATGGAATCCATTGCAAATGGTGATAGTATCAATTAAGATTTACACGCCAACACGTGCACAATTGGCCATGCACTCACCACTAGATCAGCAGACATGTTCTCCGTAGGCAGGGGCGTAGGGAGGGGGAGGGCTTTGGGGGCTGGAGCCCCCCCTTTCTCTGCAAAAACTACACTAAGAGCCCCACCTTCTCTGATGAGTCTTCAGCCTGGGAATTACTGGTATAGATTAGTGGCAGACAAACAGCATGTCCAAGAGCTAGCTACACTATACTAGTAACTTTGATTCTTTAGTGCAACTAGCTATGGCTAGCTAGCTAGCTAGCTTTAGCAGTATTATTAATTGAAGCAAGGTGTGGCTATTTCTTGCACATGCGCAAAGAGCCATTAATTAGGGGTGTGGCTTCCGGTCACCAAAAATTTCGGCGCTCAGCCCCCCCTTCCTCAAATTCCTGCCTACGCCCCTGGTAGGTTGTGGTGAAGTTTGTTTCGATTGCCGTGGTGAAGTAGCCTCAGGTATCATGTCCAGACTGTTCATGGAGTGAGATAACTCGTCATGCAGGGACATGGTGGATGTTGGCGACATTGAGGTCGTTCTCTGCAAATTTGTAGCAAACTTCTCTTATAATTAAGCACATGCATGCATGCACATGAATATTTGTCTCCATGCTAAAAGTTGATTGCTTAAACAATAATTAGAGCGTGGGCTTGTGAGAAGTGCTAACCTGTCGATCGGCCTCCAGCTGCTTCACAGTCCATGATCAGTTCCATACCCTTTTTATACATTTGTTCTGTTACTCTACGCTTCTTTGGGTGTAGACCTATTAAATATTTGAAGGTTATATTAAGAATCCGACGGTTAAAGGGTTAATTATGATTATAATTATAGATACATATACTACATTTGTCATGATAATGCATGGTTCTCAATTATAGAACTGTTTGTCTATAAGTTAGCTGTTATTATTATATCCTGCATGCTCATGCAGGGGCAAACCAACAAAAAAGATTGTGGAGTTTTTGCAGTAGCTTTTGCTATGGCTCTGTGCAATGAAATGGTCCCAGAAGAGCTCACCTTTTATCAGGAAAGAATGAGAGGACACCTCCAGTTTTGCCTTGAGGACAAGTTGATGCGACACTTTCCATCAAAACATCGCAAATGTTCTGTTAAAACTCTGAAAACCGAGATAGTGCAAGTTTTCTGCAAGTGTAGACGTCAAGAAAAGGGTGAAATGATAGAATGTGCAAAATGCGAGGAGTGGTACCACAAGACCTGTATCACAGTTCCTGGCGGTGCCTGGAGTGATGCTGAATTTGAGTGGTCTTGTGATAATTGTTCTCCCTGACTAGACTGATGATAATTATTATTATTATTATATTATTATTAAAGTATTCATGTCTATCACTATTGATTAATTTGTAGCTGATCATTACTAAAACTTCTATTGCTGTTTTACCTTCTATTGCTGTTTACTCTTACACTGACTCTGTACCTTGCTGCTGTAAAATGAAGTTGGCAATGGGTGGTTTTGACAGTGTAGATCTATTACTATTGATAGACGGACAGTTTCTGCTAAAAAGTAATCAGTTCGGACCATTTCCGCTAGTGTTTAGTGTCCGGCCGGACACATTTTTGGCCCGGACTGTATTTGCTGTGACACCGGATTAGCGAGGTTCTATTGTATTGTGCATGCCATGGTATTTCATGAAGTCTATCATACTGTTATAGTTAACTCTGGATTTGTGTGTGCATGCATGCATGTGCATTGCTTATATAGTTTTTGGATTATGTTAGGCTGTCAATAAGTATATAGTATGGTTAAAAGTGCAATATGGGATTAATAAGCAATGTCAAGGCTTCTAATTGCACGAGGTGTAGCCAAGTGCTATTAACCTTACCATGCATGCATGCAGTGCTTATTATGAGTGCTTATTGCACGAGTAACCATACATAATCGTTTTGATGAAGTTCTCTGCAGTTTTATTAACATTTTCAGCCGTGGCCGTTATTTAAACAATACGTTGTCATTGACAGCGTGTAATTACTCAACAGGTAATTGCACGCTGATTATAATTATAGTCGTCAGATAGTAAACATCATATTATACAGTAGAGTGCCTAGAGTAAATTTGTTCTCTCACTTGTTAGTGTAAATTTATTAGCAACTTACTTTGCATGCATATGCCCAGCTAGGAGTGTGAAAACACTTCTATGAGGCTGTGGATAGCTATAAGTGCTACTATATATACTGTGTGTGGAGCGGCCATCTTGGAGGGACGTTTCATTGACATCTGTGAAATGGCTTCGTTAACATTGTGGTAGGTATTGGTCACGTACGGTCACTTTCCACGCGATTCTTAGTCATAGATTACAAGCCAGTATAACATCATTACCATCGCGGTTTGTCTTTGACGTCACAGAAGCAGAGCACTTATGATCTAACGTCAATATCTCAAGTTTTCAATGAAGTTGCTGCTACCAGAAGATATAGAGAATTTCATGTTGTGAAAATTAGATCTTAGCCAACAAGTTTGCTTTAGCTCCATGCATCGCTAAGCGAAAAGACACTCAAAAAATAGTAATCAGTGCATGTGTGTACTTACGTAGGCTAAACAAAATTATAATACATGTTAGGCAAACTATTCTCAGGAATGTTGTGCCAGAGTTCCAGACCTTAGCCGACGACGATTGGTCTTTTCCATTGCTAAGCGATTGTCCACTATAGAAATATGTTGGCGTTATATAAATGACCACCACATACCCATCACCTTTGGTTGCCATAGAAATATTTTTGAATATGTGATTTTTCCTACACAATGGTAACAGCAGAACTTTTTCTAATCACAAAATATTTACATTTATGTATATACCAATAGGAGCAAAATCACTCTCTAGACTAAAGGCACTGTATAGGTATAGCTGCATTGAGACAGTATATATTAATGTGCTTGTAAGGCTATAAATGACATAATACTATATAAATGACCTATGTGATGTTCATCACAAGATTAAGTGTTTTAATTTTCTTTGCAAATATCTCCCATCGTTTTTTAATGTCTTCTCCCCCGCTCGGTTCTACTTCCCCGAGGCCTTGTCGATAAAAGTTCTTGAAGGGATTGGCTGGATCAAGGATGCGTGGCGGTTTGGGAAGGATATCGCTGTACTTCTCCATAATTAAAGGGTTCTGCCCAGGAACCTGGAGGCTGCCAAATAATTTCGATGTGCATTATAGATACGTGTATATGATTGAGAATGATCGTTACTATTATATAATTATACTTACTCCAAACTTGAACTTTTTTCATTGGCAAGACGTTGCAAATCTTTTGTCATCCTGCATGCATGTGGTAATTATTATTAGTCAATAACTATGTTATGCTTTCTAAATAACTTTATACCATTTTGCTAATGTTCGCGGTCTTCTGGCTTGTTTATAAGACTCTGGTGCACTGTTGTATGAGATTATAACAAGGAATGAAAGGAATATAGATTTTGGGCAACCACCACTTGGTGAGTCAGGAAGCCATATTTCGTTTCTCCATGCTTTGAATCTTTTGATGAGCACCTTTACCTGTAATTTAATTTGTGCGCGTTAAGTGTGTGTATACGGTAGTTTATAGAATTCTGGGACTTACTCTATCTGGCTGTGACTTCAGGATATCATTATGAAACTCTGTTACTCCTGTAGAGAACCTGAGGCAAACACAAAATTACGAGCCATGCATGCATGCATGCTTGCACATATTTGGGGCGAGCATGAGCGAGCCCGACAGTAGTGTGGAATACAGAGAGAGGATGCTGATCGGAAATCCGCGTTTTTGTACGTAAGGGGACAAGAAAGTGAACCTGAAGAAACAGCAAGAAAAATCAAACTCTTGTATTATGAAAGAGCAGAGGCTGACAACACAAAGTGAACAAGACAGGGCACGCTGACACCGAGAAGGTGTGCATACATGGACATATGAATAGCTCTTTCAGAAATCATGTACAGGCAGTTATTAAAGCCAAAATAGACTGTATAACCTTTGCACAGAACAATACACTTTTTTGCGATAATTATCAGGAAAAGGATGAAAATGAAGAGGAGATAAAGCCAAAAGGCACGAATTTGAAGAGGAAGAGGAAAACGCAGTTAGGGAAGACATTTAGGAAACAGCAGGTGGAAGAGAATGACCTGACACTTTGTCCAGTATACACTATACATGAGCGAATAAAACTTCTTAGTAATCAAGCCTATAATTTGGTTCAATCACATGCACCATAAACACATGCATAACCCCTCTCATGACTGTCACACAAGTATACATCATGCAAACAATCATCAATATTGTCATAAATTACACTGCCTATTTTCTTTCGATATTCTCTTCCGCACCTGTCCTTAGTTTGCTCAGGCTCGCCCCCCCCACAATGCTTTGATTTAGTGAATGCTTGAGTTCTCTGTATTATATGTGCCAATACTACTTAGTAGTACTATATACGTCGATAGAATGCATGCAATTAACTTACAACTTTCTTGTGCTTGGGTTCATCTTCATATATTTGTACATATCCTCTAGATTTTCCCATTTTGGGCTCAGTGATAAATCCACTTGGAAGTGCCAACATTGGAAACGTCGACCATGGTTTCCATACAGTTCCTCAGGGTCCTTTATTTTGTAGTGATTTGTCAAGTGTCTTTGGAGACAGTGAATGATCTGTTCCATACCGTCTTTATACGTCTGTTCTGTTACTGTATGCTTTATTGGATGTAGACCTATCATAATTATACAGTGTATAAGGACTAGAACTCTGAACTGTGAACGTATTCTATATGCATTATTGCTCTGAGCATACACTGCTCGTTATATTGAGTTATGTAATCTGCCACCTGTTGATAGCGCTAAAGTTAATTTACCAAGCTATTACATACAATCAGAGCACTGAAGTGCTAACCCTCGGTTGTTGACATGAATAAATAGAGCTATAAAAATCATAGGGATGCATGGTTCAGTAATAAAGAAGCCACTAATAGAGACTGCATGGTAAAGGATCACTTCAGCTGCAAATATGTAGTTCTAGCTCGAATAAAGGTCGTGTGTAGAGCTAGCCAACGTGTAATGCTTAGCTTTTGCTCACTTTTATAAGCTTTACCATCGAAATAACTTGTTGTGTGAAGGCTATCCATGCAGCGCTATGGCATCCAGATAAGCAGACTCAGAAATTACAAACAGACAAACAAACCAAACGACTATACTATACTCGTGCCGCCTACGCGCACCTCGGGTAATAATTATTTGAAGGTATAATATTTGTATACGTAAGATGTTTCCTATAACTGTCTATATAAGACTAATTACTTGGTGGGAATATAAACTCTCTTAAGACTTTATACTACTTACTTAGTGAGAAGACAGTAAGGTCTATGTCAAAGTGCCCAGGTAATGCTGTACCATGAGCCACTGATCCTCCAACAACAACATCTATTTCTTTCTTCTTAGATGCCTGTGTGATGTCAATAAGCCACTGATAACAGATTCCAGCTGGAAAGTTTGTTGGCTTACTTTTATCAGTGTAGTTCTAACTTTGTTGCTTAATATCCGAGCTTTTCTTAATGGCCTCTTTACTCTGACTTGGGTTGTCGCCATAGTTTATTATATATATAGCAATTACTTTATAGGCTTAATTGTGGCTGCATGTACGTGCACTCTATTCATTCCACTGCATGTGTGTGTGTGGGGGTTTTCACTCCATACAAGGATTGCATTCCTGTAGTTGTGATAATGCAGTAATTCAATGAATATACTCTGTAGTGCTATATACCCATGAATTTCTGTTTCTCTGAACTCAGAGTATTCACTGTAAATACCTTAAACGAGCATGTTGGCTTTAATCACCGGATTAGCAACTTCCGGATCCCGGAGCGAGTTTTGAGTATAAAAAGAGCTGCCGTGGGCGCGACCTTTGACCCCTAAATTTTCATTCAAGCCTTAGTAACGAACTCTTTTTTTCTCTTGCGCAAAAGCGCTCAGAACCCACTCACTCCACACTGTGAACACTCCAAAATATACACAAAGGGAAGGGAAATACATTCTTGGTAGTTTTTCTTTTTTACCAGAAGCAGAAACAAAAAAACAAAAAAAGTAAAATTGTTGTTATCATAATGGCTGACAAATACTTTATGTATAGATCTAGATACAGCAAAAGGCTATGCACAATAAAGGAATCTTTTCAGCTCCAGGTCAGCTCCAGTGCAGTGAGCATACTCCAGGGCACGTTGTGGAAGAGTTAGGAAGCTTGCTTTCTTGCATAATAGATGGCATTGAAACTGTGCCATTGTGGAAATTCACTGAAAGTTTGATTCTGAAAAAGAATTTATATGAATATCAGTACATCTATATCAAACAAATTCTTTACTACCATTTTAATAGGGCAAGTGGAGTGCATGCCACCAGACAGTGAGGCTCTCCTCCCTCCAGCAAAGAGCTAGGGATATAATAGGATATTTGCTAGAGAAGTAATACTTACATTTTCTGCATAGGTTGATGATGTACACAGGGAGACTGCATGTCAACAAGCAAAGGCAGTCGCAGTCCTTCAAAGCGTCCTTCAACGCGACCTGAGAAAAAATGAATGTTACTGAAAGGGTAATGATGCCTCGGTGTAGGCAATGAAGCTACATGCAGTACCATTATTAATGAATACACTGTACATTATAATTTACAACATTTTAGATGGATTCATCGGCCCTGGCGGATAATGCTTACTTCTTTTTATTTTACTTTATTCTCTCGTTATTCCCCTATTTTGCTACACACAAGTTGTACTAGATTTAAAAGTAAGCAAACATAACCGTAAGCATTATTTTGCAAACCCAACTAATTGCAATTCAAGAAATAATTATGATTAGCAGCCTACAATAATTATACAGAAACTCTTCGAGCTTCATTTATCATCGAGCAGCTGTAACAGTCGATCTACACATACACAGACAAATTACCGTATACCTTGCACATGCCCAACTGAGGCATAATGACTGTATATATGAACGAACAAACTGCAAATAGATATTATACAAAGGTCTTTCCCTACAGACTTTCAACTCTCCTCTTCGTTATTTTATCCATGAAAAATGAACAACAAAATTAATATTAAAAAGCGAAAAAGCGTTCGCAGGTTGATGAAGTCACATTATTTTATACTATACTACTACTTTTACTATAGACCTATGGACTACTTACTTGAGTTATTTATGTCCACATCTTCAACAACAGCATCAGTTTGTCAGATCCTCATGTTGGGCCAATGCATCTCTGGCAGCAAGATAACGCTTAGCACTGTCAATTATACCTACAAAGACTTGCTTGGTATCTTCAGTCTCGAACTTTAGCTCCTGTGGAACCCCCAGTTGGCTTCTTTTGAGGTTGAGAACAGACTTCTTGAAATAAACTTTTGACAGCCATTTTTTGTTTTTAGTTCGTGTCTACTATCTCGTGAGAGAGCGGAAGAAGGCGTATCAAAAGAAGAATGTAAAAATGTAAAGAATGTGCATTATAACTGTCAAGGGCGTCTTTTTGCAAGACTCAAGAATATTCATTGTTGCCATTTTGTCATTTTTTGGTTGCTTCCGATCGGAGCTGCCCACGGCACGCCTTTTTATAGTCGTTTAAGGTGGCATATTTTCACAGTACAATTTCTCATTTTGCTATTCTGCAGTTGTGAAATTAATGTTTGTTATGCCTCGGTGCGCATGCGCAAGCAAAGTATACATATACGGTATATAATGTGTGCATGCATGTGTGTCTGTATGTGTGTAGACTGCTACAGTTGTTCAAGGATCAATGAACTGCAAGTTAGAGTTTCTATATAGGCTTCTACAAAGTTTTTTGGGGGGATTTTAATGTGTGGATTTGCAAAATAATCGTTCTCGAGTTATGCCTACTCGGAATGCTATTGCAGCCTTTTCAAAACAGTGCGTATAGCAAAACTTGTCCATAATTATATGGAGTGTTGCTACTCTACTTTGTATAGTTAGCTCTGCACTATAGAACGCTAGCTATATTGGTAGCTTCAAGAGTGAGAAGAGAGCTGCAAAGTTCATTGCATTTCCAATTATCTGCTAGACATAAATATACAAATTTTTTGCAATTTTACCGTCACTTACAGAAATAACAAAAATTAAAACCCACGAAAATAATGTATAGGTTGTTGTTTTTGCATAATTACCGTACTCTATCGACATTACGCCAAGGGCGTATACAGAGAAGAGGGCATGCAACTCGCCCCATTCTCAGAATCATCCGACTTTGTATTGAGCTATTTTTAGAACTGCCCACAAAAACGCCCACGCGTAACCTTTGACCGCACAAGGTAAATCAAAGTATTTTTTTTATCTGTGCCAGCTAGCTACCGGTAGCTCGATTGCAGCATAGTAAAACTAGTTCTCACCAGCAGTATGGCTTGTACTAGCAGTGTCAAAGGCAAAGGCAAACCATCCAACAGTTGCAACTCCAAGAAGATAAAACCTAGGTACAATAATCTGTCTTCCTGAGTCTCTGGTACTTCTTAACAATGCGCCCAGCACTCAACTTCATGCTCGAAGGGGTTGTCTTGGACCTGGCTGGAGTCAGGACTAGGACTGGTCATGACACTTCTCTAAAATAATACTGCACTGTTAGCTAGCTAGCTAGGCAGCTCTGATGTACACGCCCATAATTATAACTCCGTAAACAACACCGCCCACTTGTTCACGTCCGTATACTGGATTCTATTTTTAGCATATCCGGTCTCTGATACGAAGTCGGATGAGTACGTAGGATACATAGTGAGTTGCATGCCCTCTTCTCTGTATACGCCCTTGATTACGCCCACCCCACTTTTGAGTAAAAGTTCCTGCAAAGGCTAATTTGCCTTGAGAATACGCCCACTGCTAAAAAAAAATAGCAGATTCTTGAGCTGATTTGTTCTTGTCTCCTACAGTCTACTTGCAAATAGCAGAAATTATAGGATCTATATGAGCTATCTTATCTAAATCTCTGTTGAAGACTCTGAATATATATATATAGGAACAACTCTTTGATGCACAATCTTGACTTGTATACTTTTCTTCATACCTATATATAAAATTTTATAGCTACTTTACCTATGCATTGTTGTATATTGCATTGTATTTCAATAGCTGCATGTCAGACACAGATTGTTTTTTAATGAGCGGGCATAATTTCGAGGCAAATAACCTGGGTAGGGCTTAATTTCGAGACAAAACTACCGTATAGCGCGAAATTTTCAAGGCACTTATATTTCGTGGATTGGCCTCTAAAAGCCATTTCGTTGCACAATGTTCGCGGAATGACTGCTTACCGGAAGCCACGCCTTTAAATCTTGCACGTTATAGCAGGTAAAGAACGATTTTCGTGGACTTAATTTTCGTGTAGGATTGCTAACCCACTAAATCCACGAAAATTAAGCCCCTCGAAAATTTCGCGCTATACGGTATATCGTTTTCAAAATGAAGCCAATCCCACCTGTAGCTGCTTTGTAGCTAGCCTCGACCCCCGGCCGATCCGTCTCCAATTGAACGCTAGGTCGCCTCAACTTTGTTCTATTAAAAAAAAATCGGCCTGGGACCGAGGCTACTTTGTAGCATGCAATTAGGGTGGGCGTAATCTCGGCAACTTCGTTCTATTAAAAAAAAATCGGCCTGGGACCGAGGCTACTTTGTAGCATGCAATTAGGGTGGGCGTAATCTCGGTAGAATGCGGTAATATTAGTAAATAATGGAACATGTTAAGTTTAAAGTATATATACCGTACCTATAATCTCATGCACTAGCTGTCAATTAGTAATTTCAACATAATACTTATAAGTTAAATACTGTATGATGAGTTATAATACTCTTATAATTAGCTATTAGGCTGTTATATCTACAGTAAGGTCGATAGTCTCAATCTTCTTCTTTATCTCAGCCCAGTTCCCCTCCCCCTCATCATGTGACCTGTCACCGGTACGTGCAGTAGTGAACCCAGTGTCAAACAGGTTGTTGGCTGGGTTAGCTGGGTCCAGGAGGCGGGGGGGTTTTGGGGGGTCATGCAGAATCGTGGTACCAGTTCCTCCCACCGTATAGTAGTCGTCCCAGTAAATACTGTATTTCAATGAGTGATGTGTGTGTTTGTGTAACATATCTAGATATACCTATACATATATAGTGATTAACAATGCCAGTATACTTCTACGATGTATATATAGACCGACTTACTCTTGTTGATCTTCCCTAAGAACAAGGTCTTTAAGCTCATAGGAGGTCCTATAGCATGAAATATAATTATGGTATAATTATGCGTGAATAGATCGATGTAAGGTATATACTATGATGTGATAACTGCATGCGTGTACGTACTTTTCAGCCATATCACGAAAGATTTGATTTCCAAATTTCTTCTTTGCACGCTGATAAGCTTTCAAAACGAGCAAAGAAAGAAAGTAGGACTTGGGCTTCTTCTGTCCTGGGTAAATATTTGGCCATTGTTTATTTCTCCATGCCTTAGCACGCTGAATAAGCACTTTGACCTATATATACATACATACATGCACAATGTGTAGATGAACTGCAATCTATAATAACGTATCTCTTACCTCATTGTCTTGCTTCTGCATAAACTGCACCTGCCATTTTGAGGCTCCTATTGAGAACCTGCATGTACATTGGCATGCATACTTGATTTAATTGTTTCTACCAGGAGTGCATGCAATCCTCTTTCTACACATAGGCCATGCATCGTATAATTATTATTATGCATGCATGCAGTTCTGTTCTTAAATTTTAACTCACGGGAAGCGCTTTTGAACCGGGATCTTGTCCAAGAACAGGCTCAGCTGGGAGACACTGTCCCACCAAGGGGTCACCAGCATGTCCACGTCAATGAGTTCCTTGTACCGAAACTGGACAGAGTGAGGTGTCCTATTCTTAAATTGCACATCGCTGCTTCTTTTTAAGAATTTCTCAAGCTTCTCTAGCCAGTAGTCATAGCCTTGCTCAAGAACTTTGTGTGGATCTAGGTCTGTCAAAATTTTAGGAGTTAGCTGCCTATAAAATCCTCATGTAATAATGTTCTTACTATTATTCTGTTTAGCAGGTGCTCACCTCTTGAGTAGATGACCATGTCCAGATCAAAGTCTCCAGGAACTGCAGTGCCGTGTCCCAGAGAGCCAGCTCTGATGACTTCACTGATAGTAATTGGCTGTTGGTCCTGTCATGTAAAGCAGATAAGTGAATTTTGCACATTATACCTGTTGCTCTATAGTACTTTTAGGAGGGTAGCCAACTCATCTGTTGCTTCTCTAGCAGCCTTGTGAGTGAGTAGCTCATTGCTGTGGGGAGGGTGGCAATTCCTAAAGTCCATTTGTTATGTTCCTATTATTTTGTCTATGTCTATATCTCGATCTAATTGGGTGTGTATATGTGTGTTTGTCTTGTGTTCTTTTGTAGTAAACTAAGTAGTGTTTACGAGATTAGTCAGCAAAGGGCAAAGGGACTGTCCCAGGGAAAGTCCATATAGGCTCATTAATTGATGTATTACCATACTCCCAACAGCTGCACCCACGTCTTGCACCATCATCATGCTTATAGCATCAGTTCTTATATACTGTTAGAGCTGATTCCCATGAAAAAATCCCTTAAGAATATTCATTGTTTTGAGAAAAGTAATAATGCATCAATGAATAAAGGACAAGGCTATATTCCCACTAAATTTGTCAGTTGTTAATTTTCTAGAACTATACACAATGCATGCACTGCTAATGAGTATACCCAACTGGATTACCTCAATCAAACTTGGGTATTGGTGTATATAATTATAGTCAAAGGTCAGCAAACGAATTAACAATCAAATAATCATGCAGCCATGCATAAGCCATCAGCGAAACAAGTTACTATAATAATACACTACTACACTATAATATTGTGTGCTGCTATAATAGTCTTAATTGTCTGTTTAAGTTACGTTACTAAAGTTAGTCAGCTCTCTTGAACGGTCTTAACGTGTGATCTCCTCCACACTCTTCTCAAGGTCAAAGTATTCCACTTTGTCCACAAACTGACTCCAGTCCTGCTTGTTTTCACTTGGCCTTTTGTTGGGTGGGTACGTACCAATGCCAGACAGGTACACATTGTTAGCTGGATTGGCCGGGTCGACCAGGCGTGGAGTGGACGAGGGAAAGAGGGTGGGGTAGTCTCTAGCTTTGTAGTAGTCTTCCCAATAGATGCTGCATGTGTATACAAATTATTTGAGATAATGTTATCTATATTAAACATACTCCATTCTGCTGTGATTCCGAACAAGTTTCTTCAACTCTTCAGTGGTACTGCATAATTATAGCTTAATAAATAATACATGCATGGTGATCAATTTTACCTTCTAGCTTCATTGTGTCCACGGCAGCCATAAGTTTGGCTCGACTGCTGGTTTTCATAGGCTCGAAGCACCAACAAGGATATTAGAAAGGAACTAGGGCTTCTTCGTCCTACTCTACTTTTATAGGCAATAGGCGATTCCTCCATGCTTTAGCCCGGACTATGTACACCTTGACCTATAAAATATCATACACGCAAGATTCTGATGACTCAAGCGGAACGCATGGAGTTCATGCATGCAGTGTACGATATAAGCGTTATAAAATTATAGGCATGCATGCAACACATGCAAAGCATGGCATGTACATTAAAAATTAAAAATTCATTGTTATGTAATAGTACCTTCTGATCTTTTTTTCTCATAAACTCCACTTGCCACTTCGAAGCGTTCACACTAAATCTGTGCATGACTTCTAGGTTGTGTCTTGGCACACTATCTTGAAGGAACCGAAAAAACATTGTCGGATCGTTTGGATAATCACTCCACCAAACTGGACTGATCAAGAGATCCACGTCGATGTAGCTCTTGTACTTGAACTGCACAGCATATCTTGTTATGTTGGGCTCTGTAATGACCCCTGCTCCAAACACCTGTCGATTGCTAATGAAAGCTTCTAGCCGTCGTATGTGTTGGTCATATCCATCAGTTATGATAGTATCTCCGCTCACATCTGCACAACATGCATGTGTTATTCATGTAGTTAAGCCACAACTATAATATAATAATAATATGTTTGCGTGCATAGTGTATGCTTTTGATGATCACGTCTATAATTATAGTTTCGCCTCAAATTTTTTAAGCTAGAATTATAGGTGTATAGGGATTTCAGGTGCCCCTCTGAGTTAGCACTTCAACGTTACATGTGATATAGGCCCAGTGAATAGGCAGGTGTTGCATGCTCTATACAGCTACATGCATGCATGCATGCACGCAGGTTTGCTTGCCGTGAGAGTAGAGCACCAGGTCGATGTCAAAGCTTCCAGGCACAATTGTTCCATGTCCCATAGAGCCAGCTTTTACGATCTCGCTCACTCTAATTTTTGGATGAGTATAGCTTGACAAATTAAGCTGCATTTGAACATACATAATTATACAGATTTCTGCATGCATATCTCATTATTACCTGTAGAGTAGACACCAACTCCCTAATGGCTGCTTCAGCCTCAGCATGTGTAGGTTTCCTAAAGTAGGCCATCTTGAACTTTAAAATTAGGCAGATTCTAGAAGGTTCTCTGTAATGGTGACTACTGTGGTCTATGTTGTATAATTACCAGGTTTTAGGGGTGTATTCCTGAAAATAATCAGTTCTAGTAATCTCTCTTTCCTGTGCAGTACTCAGTACATGTAATACAAAGGCCAAGATCATTATCTACTACAAGGGCCAATAAACTGCTTGTGGCACGAATTGCCATGTAATAACTAATTTGTTGCCTTGAAAACCATTTTCTGATATAGAAACCAGCATAGAGACCACTTGCTGCATATAGATGTGAAAAAAAAAGGTAATTTGGTAGTTTTTGTTCTGTTTTTGGTGGCTGGATTTACAATATATAAACAGTGGTTTGCAGAACAGTTGTCATATACTCAGAGTAGCAGTAGGCGGTGACTTTTACAAGGTCACTTTGCCCCAGTGCAACATGTCCCTGGTTAAAACATGTGCAATTCAAGTAACCCACATGCTGGGTTACAACAACAGATAAAAGTATACACATTTAAAACAAGTAGAAATACTATAAGCTACAGGTTGTTGTAACCAGCCATATAGGTTCTTTTAAGCATATTTGGTAATGGCAAGGGCGTATAAAAGAAGAGAGGGCATGCATGCAACTCCATATGAGCAGAGTTCAAACGTGGGCAGATGAATGTGCATGACTGGCATGAAATGCGAAATTTCTATTTTTAGCACTTCATGCAAATTAATGCACACATTCCTCTGCCCACGTTTGAACTCTGCTAGCTACGTGTACTAATATAGTGGAGTTGCATGCTCTCTCTTCAATCTTTTATACGCCCTTGGTAATGGGTCGTAGCAACTTCCCATAGGTAGAAACATCCAGCTATATGTAGGTTTTAGCAACCATGCACAGCAGCAGCCATACGTAGAAGTACCCGCCCATGCAGCTATAGGTTGTAGCAACCTCCCGTAGGTAGTATAGCTAATCGGTCAAAACAACCGCGCTAAAATTATAGGTTCTTTTGACTCACATTTCATCACTCATGCATAATTATTGTAGAAAAACTCAGTGCCGTGTCGTGACATACATGTAAGTGTGTGCTAATTACAATCATCACAAAAACAAGAAACTGATAACGTACTTACATACAGTACATTCAGCCTATAGAGTAAATAAACGCAATTTGGTGTGTAATGGTACATAAATGTAAATATTTTGGGATTGGAACATTTCTAAGAAAATATGATGATATACCATTGTGTTGGTGAACAAATAATCTAAAAGTCCAAAAACATTTCCATGGCAACCAAAGGTGGTGGGTATGTGGTGGTTTATATAACACCAACATTTTTTTATAGTGGATAATCGCTTAGCAATGGAAAACACCATCGTTTTCGGCTAAGGTATGGAATTTTGGCACAACATTCCTGAATAGTTAACCTAACATATGCATGCATGTACACGTCTCACTACAAGGAGGATATGCATCAATATAATTATCGTCCGCTACTGTGCATGGTTACTCCGAGGACAAGGATAAGATTCAATGGTTGTTCCCACGCAAGAGGAGGATAAAGTGAGGAAAAGAACTGATTGAGGGAGCGGAAGAAAATGGTGACCCTCACCTTGAGGCAGTACCTCACCAAGCAGCCAAGGTGTGTGTGTGTGTGTTTGTTGGAAAAAGTGTGTGTGTGGTCAGTGATGATATTCAAGAGACGGGCGGACTGAGAACAGTGTTCTGTGCAGACTGTCTCTAATTCTGAGACCATTACCAGTAACTTTCTGCGGTGTCGATTCTGCCACTTTTTAGAATGTTCTGTCACTGTTAACAAGAGCTAGATATTGCGACTGAGATGTGCTTCATAAAGAAAATACCAAGTATACTACTCTTGGAAAGTTGTCTGAACATGAAATGTATGTGCTGTGGGCCATTGAAGGTCAGTTTTCTTTAAATTTTGCATATTAATCCCTGTATGAGGCTACTCAAAGCTATATTGCCTAGCTTCTTTCATGAAAGACTCTATGTACACTACTTTAATGTATGGTCTTTCCCCTTTCTTGTTTGCTTTAGAGAAACTCTAGATTTCCACTAGAGTTTAGTCTAACTGTAAAGGCCGTTATGCTTTCACTTTAATCCCTCTATTCTAACACTGATCAATTATTAGCCCTTTTGGCATTCATAGCAAGGGAGAATAGTCTTTACTGTATCGTAGTGCATACTTACTTTTAATAGGAATGCCACACGGAAGAAGATATCAGCATTGGAAAAAAGCTGCAAGAGATAGACGGCTGGCTTGGTGTGCCAAAGATGAAAGTTCAAACGAAGTTATCAAGTGATTCTAATATTACATTGTGTCCTTTGGTAAGTCCTCTGATAATAACTTTTACCGATCATGAACCAACTACAAATGTATGTCTACATTATCATTATTTTTTCAACCACTTTTTAATACAATTATAATAATTATGGAAGTTGTACTGTATAGAACTTAAAGCAGTATCTCATTCTAATCCTTTTCATTATCCTGTGAATAGAGACCGTATAGTCATTCCTTTATTGAGCCCAAAACTCTTCAGTCTTATCGTGGAAGTGTATTTTCAGTGTATTATTATTCCTGTCAGAAGTTACCAGGTCTAAGCAGACTTCTCAGCATTCTGACTATTTTAGCTTGTCTATTATGACTTTTAATAATGACCTGAGCAAGATATCTTACCATGTTAGCCCTTTGATGAGAAGAAGATAAGCTTTGATTCACTGCCACAGCAGCCTCTCTTATTGGCGCCAATCTCGCGCGCAATGTATCGCTAAATAATGATTACATGACCGTAACGCGCCTGGATTCAACCACGCCCATCGTTTCCAATCCCTTTCTCTTCCTTCATCTATGGTTTAACTACCTTAAACATCATTTAATCTACAGTACACTGAGTAATAAATATGCAAGCCATGCACTCGAAACTATAAGGTCACAATGAATATGGCACCTGGGAGACGAGAAATATTACCACAGAAGACGCACCTGTTGGCGCAGGCCAGACCATGCAGGTGTGATTTCCATGTATCAATGACTCTTGATACTGCATGTAGAACAAATACTGTTACGGCCACCTCTCCCCCTCAGAACAGACTTGGTCCATAGATATACATCTTCACCTCAGAGGAACCAACCACAAGATAGCTGTTTTTGTGATTACAGATGAAAATAAGTGTTCTTGCTTAGCAGCCTAGGCGTAACGCGCCTAGGCTTCAAAGGGTTTCACCCACACAACGTACAAAACGTGACGTCAAATGACGTGCGTTTTCAATCCCTTTCTCTTCCTTCATCTACGGTTAAACAAGGTTAATCGAGGTACTCCGCTTGCCCTGCCTACTGCATTATGCACTGCCCAGCATCTACGCGCATGTGCCATTATCTCTACACCTCGTGCTTGATTATAGCTATCTGAGTTAAAGCCCCACACCCAACCCTCCCTTGGTTTCTATACACTTCTCTGTCGTTACGACATGACTGAGCCGTGGCTATGACTGTTGGCTAGGCCACCTCTTTACCCCCAAGTACTTAATTAGGGGAGCAACATAATCATTAAAAACGCTTAATTATTATCTAATTAGCGAGGTTGCACTCCTTTAATTAATTAGAGGGGCTTCCTAACAATAATAACGGCCTTCAGACATGGTCCGGCTCACCCTCCAAGGGGCGTTGCGGTAATGGGTAGCTGTACTCAACGCTTACAGCGGTACCTAGAGCAATATATAACTATGTAGTGGTAATGGTATCTAGTCGGGTGCATGGCTTGCATATTTATTACTGGTGTACTGTAGATTACTGAACATTTTTGCAATTTGCTGCATGCAAACTCAAAGTGGGTAATGATCAACCATAATTGTTGTTAAAAAGATCGATGCCAAAAGTTCAAGTCTAATTAATGGCTGTCATTAGCACTGCAGAGCCTTGCAGCTCTTTTCTCACTCTTGAAGCTACCAATAGCTAGGTTCCTAACTCTTGAAGCTACCAATAGCTAGGTTCCTAAGTAGAGTAGCAACACTCGGTAAACAATTTTGGCTACGTGCTCTTTTGAAAAGACTGCATGCAATGGCATTCCAATTGAGTAAGCAAAACTAGGCATAACTCGAGAACAAAGCATTATTGACTCGAAGAAAACATGACTAGAAGCCTATTAGAAACTCTTACTAGCACTTATTGATCGAGCAGCTGTAGCACTCTGCACAGACACACACAAACACACTACCGTATACCTCGCTTACTCATGCACACCGAAGCATAATAATAATAGATAATATATACATGGTTGCATGCACTGGTCCATAATTATACAAACACTGAACAGATGCATGCGTGAGTATATAGCTAAGGTTACAAATGTGCATGCAGCTGTTGGAATATCCTATATTATATAGCGTATAATAGCACATTGTAAAGTGTCTACGCTGCTGGACGTTTATGGTGAGGTCAATGTTGTCCACCTTCGTAGCAAATTCCTGCCATCATTTGTCCTTCCTCCGACCAGACATGCCACTGACGTACACATTGTTGGTGGGATTGGCCGGCCACCACGGAGCAGGAAGGAGGTGCATGAGAGTACTTCTCTCGGATCATCTTTAGCCCAGAGTCTTTAGCTCTGGACTATTAAGCGTAATAGTGCATGCAAGGCACATGTATGTCATCATTATAGTGCTTCATATCAATTATTGTTTCAATAATGTAAGGTACTTTACTTTTGAGGAACTAAAATACAGTTTCCGTGGATTGGCTTCGAACCTTAAAAATTGTGCTCCTCGAAAATAAAGCACTATAAAGGACTGTATATATACAGTAGAACCTCGCTAATCCGAATAAGCGGGACTAAACCCCCATTCAAATATACATGAACATTTTGGATGTCATTAAGTATCATTAACAAAGAACACTCACATGCACATGCATGCATGTAATATTACTGTGGCCAGAAGGAAAGCTGCTAGCTAATTTTATCTCAAATTTCTAATATACAGCGAGTCTTGTGAGCTCTTTTCGTTTTCTTTGCAGTATAGCCATTGTATTCAGTGAGGTATATTGAGCAGTTTATTAATAAAGTGCGCATGTGCAATAGTCTATTCTACAGCCCTCTTCTTTTCAGTTTAATATTATTTTTTGTCCAGTCTCCGAACTTTAAAAAGGGTCCAGATTAGCTAGGTTCTATACTGTACTTAAAGGTGGCATAAAATTGGGTATTAATTTCTGCTAATTCTGCGAATGAGAGTAAAATCGCAAAAATGTGTACTCGTGAATGATGTTCTTGCGTACTTGGAAAAATTCCTCAAATTTTTCCACTACTGCAGCATATTGTCTTCGCTCCTCAGCAGTAATATTAGTGAACACTAGGACTGACTCCGCTTCTTCTCCTAAAATGTATTGACTTGTTTCGACTGTGACTCTCCTGCAAGGCCTGATGCTTCTCGAAATTGTTCAAACTGTCTTTTCCAGCATGGCCAGGCATCAGGTGTCTGATTTTTTTTCAAAAAATGGGACGTAGACAAAATTTAGACGTAGACATAAACACAGCACACAACTGAAAAATGACATAGGTTATAGGACATAGGTTATAGGCTAGTGGTGATTTTTGGTACACATGCAGTTCATGTACACTATTGATAAACTCTAAGAAGAGGCCATAATTATACCTGTCCTCACACTTTGTAAAAACAGCTGAACTTTCCCCACAGTCCCCGTGATACTCTTGGAGTGTGCTAGCAAGGAAATGAAATATAGGAGTTTGGCTCATTGGGTTCCACTGTCTTGTCACTTTTGTACGCTCATGCTTTTTCCCTTCAAATCAGCTTGTGTATATCTACGTTGTGAATCGAATTTGTATTGTACAGTGGCCCAGAGAGTACGATTAACCTTTACTAGCGGACAGTATACGATGACCTTCGATAGTAGAGAGTTGACCTTAGCTAGTGGACAGTGCGATTAACCTTCGCTAGTGGAGAGTTCATTTTTCAGTCTAGTGAAAGCTTACCTTAGCTAGAGACATTTAGGGGAGTGCTGATTTTTTTGACTTTTGCTACATTTTTATAGAGCCAGGCACTTTTAATACACTCACTACGCTCGGGGTACTACAGCAGTGCCTTTGCATGACATTCTAAATCCCGTAGACACATCCGAAACAGTATATATAACTATTTTAATTTCTAGTCTATAATTATAATTATATATAGACCTTAATCTTAAACATTTTTATAGCTGCATGTAACTTTGTGTGTTTCTACTTTGTCCACCATGGAGTCTCTATATATATAGCTTGTTTTATTGTTTCACTGTGTTCCAGATGCACCTTCAATACAATTCCTTACAATTGGTGATCATGCTGTTTGCTCTGCCATTCATATAATCTGCTATCCACTGCTCTTGTTTCTTGTCAGAAGGATACAAACTTTGATATTTCGATATAGATCTACTTCACTCACTTTATTACAGGAATATTCCAAACTTGACCTTATTACTCAAAGATGGCTTCCCGTGCATGCTCATGAAGCTTAGACTCGCAAGCCGTCACTGTTGCAGGTGAACAGTGACGGCTTGCGAGTCTACATGAAGCTTATGCATGAAAGCTCTGATTCTCCTGGCTCTTGTCCAGTTATTCCATGGTGAATACCTATATAGCCACTCAGTGTTCGGACAAGTTTCTGAAGAACGGCGGCGAATGTCATCTGGTATTGAATGGAATGGAGTTTTTAGGGATCAAACTGTACTGACAATTTAATATGCTATTATTCCATGACTGAGATCATGCCTTCACACTGTATACTGTATATGTAGATCTATAAGCTTAATACTCGTTACTAAATGTTAGTTTTGACTTTACCATACTCTTAAACTCGCTATAGCTAGCTACTCGCAGCCACTGAGTAGCCTACTGGCTGCGACTCGACTCAGTCTCTTGCATGTATTTACGTTGTAGGTGAATATGTAGATAGATAATGATTATATATAATTATAATTATATCTGTTTATATCATGCCATTGTCCTCGTGAGCCCTAGGATTAGGTCTGGAGACTCTTGCAGCATTTCCGTGTGCTCTGCAGAATGTGGCCATGCAGAGCCAATGAAATGCATATCCTATGTCTTGTGATTTTTAACCCAAATAAATGCGAGTATTGCCTCTTGAATACGAAATGAGAGTATTGCTACATCTACTCCTTCTTTACAACCTCCAATATCACAAGTTTTAATTAATTATTGACATTCCAAGAGCATGTAGGTACATGGACTGCTGCAAGAGTCTCCAGGCCTTTTCTTCTCTTGCCCCTCGGCCGCTCTCCCCTCTGAGAAAAGGTCTGGCCCCCATGCATGCAGGCTAATATTTTCTATATTAAAATCACACCCACGTATACTGCATGGTGAAACGCCCCTATTCGTATGTTAATTTTTTTGATAGAATAGTTATAGACACAATTACGCTGTGATAATTATATTCATTCTACTGGTTTACTTAAGTCTAGCGTTCCAATGTTTCTGATTAGAGAACTCCAATCCCCCGTCCCAGTGTCGTATTCTCCACACCTTTTGTAGGGCTCAAAATTTGCGAGCCCTGTAAGGTACAGATTATGTGTGGGGTTAGCCGGGTCAATGATGCGAGGTGCCCTCGGGGGAACTAGGGTAGGGTACTGCTTCATAGCGTAGCACTGCTCCCAGTATATGCTGCATGTGTGTATGTGTGTGTGTGCGTGCGTGCGTGGGGGGGGGATTAATTTTGTGACAGTTGGTATACTATTTATAATATAACAGTGTATGATGTCATGTATGATGTCATAGGAACTATGTAACAGCAGTTGATCTTATGTAAAGTTCAGTTGTGCAATGATTATCAATTTGATTAAGTGAGTCTATCCTGCTACAATAACTAGCCAAGGCACACGTCTACAAATTTTACTGTAGAAAAGAGCTTGGTTCACTTATAAGATTAAGGCACAGGTTGTACTTCACTTGATTATCCGGACACCTTTAATTTCCAGAGGCAGGCCAGATATCTGAATAATTATATACCGGATAATCGAATGGATAAACTACGCCTTTATCTACCCACTTAACAAACAGCAGTGCAAATTTAGTGTATGTGGTCGTCTGCACATGCGCAGAAAATATGTCTCCATGCATGGTGCATGCAGCATGGTAACAGATATAATGCGCATGCACATTTAATGGACTCGCTCATTTTCTGATTATTAGTTGAACATGATTATATCGTGGTGAACTGAATATGACAAGTCGAGTAGCCGAGGTTCCACTTTATATACTGTTATAGCAACAGCTTGTCGCCTTTATGTTAAATGAATAACCGGCTATAACTCACTTGACTTTGTCACAGTTGTATACAATACTCTTCACCTCTTCTGTGGCACTGCAAGTAATTTCATTACAGTACGTTGGTGCAAATCAGTGATTGCTACCGTATGTATATACATTGTATAAACAATTTGTTCATTTATTAATACTTTTTAGTAATCAGCTATAATTATAGCACTTAAAGTTGCAGAAATATAATTTATAGGCAATGTATATAATTATGTTGTATATATATATATTATACAGTAGTATGTTTTCGATTTATGTAATTATTAGCTAGGCCTATATATATACTATGCTCTCATAGTTACTTCCTTACCTGCCCACTAACTGTACATGCATGCATGTACTTAGCTATATATACCTCCCTTATTCACCCACTCATTGATGTACATTGTGCCCATTGTACCCTTGGTTACCTCTCTACCCGCCCACTCACTGTTGTGCTAGTGTCTCTGGACTGAGTGTGGAGAACACGCCCAGTGTCTTGTGAGCATTCTCGTAGGCGTGGATGACCAGGAGGGAGAGCAGATAGGAGGAGGGCCTCCCTCGTCCCCCCGTACACTGCCTCCACTTGAGCGCACGCCATGCCTTTGCTCGACGAATGAACTCACGACAAAAATTACCTCTCTAAATGGGATAAACAACAAAACTCACACTGCATTAATTTTATTATAATCATAGTGATGATACTTTTTTTATGTATTAATGAAATTATCTGTAATGGCAGAACTGCTTTCTCATAATCATGCTTGTAAGCAAGACTAAAACGTCTCCTATACTTTCACATAATTATAAGACACCTATAGTATAGTAAACGGTCTCTTTCTCACCCGAGTAGCTTGATTTTTTAGAAACTGGATCTGCCATTTTGCAGCACACTGAGTAAACCTATACAAAGACAGACCAAAGCGTAATAATAAATTACCTGCCAATTAGTACCAACTCACAATTTTCTGTGTGCTGGTCTCAAAGTCTCTAGGAAGGTGTAGAAGTCAGCTGGCTTTCTCCAATTTGGACTGACCATAATCTCAATCTCAATCCCCTCAAATGTGAATTGCAACCCCTTGTCTGTGAGGGCATGGAATTCGAACCCCTCAGCTAGGTCTTTCTCCGAGTGCATTAACTGATTGATCTGGTTTAGCCAGAGTCCATAGCCATTCCTTATCACCTCCTTAATTGTGATGTCTGTGAGAGGGTTAGTGTTGAAATGTAGCTATATGCAGAGTTAAATTGTCGACAAAACTCTTTTAACTGCTTGAAAAAACAGGTGGTTATGGTAATAAGCCTCTGCATGGTATATATATACCTGGTGAGTATATGATGATGTCAGCATCGTATTGTTCTGGTAACTCTGTCCTTGTGCCTAGCGACCCTCCTAGTACTATCTCCGGTACTCGTAGGCCGCACCTTACAGGCAACTTTTGCTGAAAATGGTCACTAACATAAAATTTATTTCAGTATACCTGTATATATAGTGCAAAATGTTCGAGGCACTATATTTTTTTGTAGAAAGGCCTCTAAAAGCATTTCGTTGCATAACGTTCGTGGGTTGATTGGTTACTGGAAGCCACGCCTTTAATATTTACACATTATAGATTTCGTGCACGACAACCTCGAAAATTTTGCGCTATACGTTATATATTATATCGTGTACGATAACTATAATTATCTATTAGAGGTAAGAAGTCAGTTTGTGCTATAGAATAATCTCAAAAGTTTCTGTGCATTATTGCTGAGTTAATGTCTTTAAAATTAGTTGCTTTGTGTTCAAATTCTTAATCGGCTAAAGCGCTTGACATGCATCTGTGTGGTGAAACTTGTATATTATACTTATACGTAACTGCTTGGGTTACATTTGTTCACTAACAGTTATTTCTTATATACGTACCTTAAGCAGATCCATCATAGCTTCCATTATTTCTAGGGCCTCTTCTATTGTCATGTCAACCACTGGTGAGCACCTCTCTGCCATTTTGTATACAATGCTAACTGATCTGCGTAGCTATATTAACTCTTGATTTGATAATCGCTTCGACCAGTTATTAACCTCAACTTCTTTAAAGCTGTCAATGTCGTAGTAAAACACACTGTATCTAGTTAATAATGCACACCAGCAACACTGTTGTCTATACTCACACTTGTACATGCAGCCGTCAAGTTTGCACTGCATGCTTATAATAACTGTCTATTGAGCTGCAATAAACATTCGTATTCATTGCCAAACTCGCACATTCCTCAAACTTTCATTGTTTAACTAGACGTCTGTGTTGTACTTTTAAGATGTAGAATGTCTTCTTGTTACAAAATTGGTCAGCTGCCCAAATATTATTATTTGTGAGCTTGCCAGGGAATGTTGTCACTCACGCCCTCTTTATAGCTACCGGCCAATCCATCATAATTATAACACAATAATAATTATTGCCATACGTTTTGGAGCATTCATCGTATTCAGTTAGTGTCATTATAACAGCAGCGAGGTATAATTATGGTACGTAGTCTTAGACTATAAGTGTGTGTTGTGTGTGTGAGTAGAGTGTTACAGTTGCTCAGTGAGTGCATGTAAGAGTTTCTAGTCGCGATTACAATAATTATGTGGATTTGCAAAATAATGCTTCTTTCTCGAGTTGTATAATTATGTGGGCTTACTTGGAATGCCATTGTAGCCTTTCAGAACAGTTGCGTAGCAAAATTTGTCCATGGAGTGTTGCTACTCTACTTAGTAGCACCAAAACGCTATAGCTATTGGTAGCTGCAAGAGTGAGAAAAAAGCTGCAAAAAGCTGCACTGAGCTGTTTCATGCTGTAGCCATTACTTTAAACTTTTGGCATATTTTTAGCAACAATCGTAGTCGATCATTTACCACTTTTTGAATTGTAAAATCGATATATCTATATAGCTTCATATTTTATGCCTCCCCATCGAGGCATCAGCATCCACGGTGCTTTCATAATTATATTTAGGTCCCGTGTAATGGACCGCACGATTTTTAATTTATGTGAGGTATAAAGTGGACTCGTCCTTCTTGTCAAGTAGAGTATAGTTTCACGCCTCTTTCACTCGCTCTTTGTCGTCACGACTAGTGTGTGTATTGGTTGTTTTGTTGTTGTATCATAATTATAGCGGGATATGCATGAGTGTGTTATTTTAAGTTTCATTCCATAGTGTAGGATCTGCGCGTGCTCAACCAGTGAATAGCTACAGCTCATCAACGGTTTCTGCACTGCAAAAACACTTTTGTTAATTTAACAAACAAAAGTTTGTCCCGGTGATGAATCTCACAATGACAGAATAATATTTGTTAAAATGACAAAGGTAAAACAACCTACAATGTTTTGTCATTCAAGCAAAGAAATGATGTCAAAACAACAAAGTATTATGTCATCTGAATTTCACCAATTTATTGTACTTCTATGTCAAAATAGCAAAGTGAATGCTGAATTAACACTGCATGCTATAAAGTGAATTTCTTTGTTAAATTAACACTATACCTTTGTCATTTAATTAGTTGTTTTCTCGCGCACGTACGCACATGCAGAAGGT
Organism: Halichondria panicea; assembly: GCF_963675165.1. NCBI lineage: Eukaryota > Metazoa > Porifera > Demospongiae > Suberitida > Halichondriidae > Halichondria > Halichondria panicea. The sequence continues at coordinate 1,716,976 of NC_087384.1, forward strand.
CAAACGGTATTAGAACAATGAGTTTATGATAGAATAAGATCACTGGATCACATGACATGCAGCACAATACATTTCTTCTGTCAGTAAATTGTTTTTAGTGTTCATCATTTAGCGTTTCTTGAAATTCCAGTACAGTGAACTGCAGGCGTTTCGTTTGGTTTCATGAACGCTACATCCCTCAGATCATTTTCGTCACAATAAGCCCCTACAGAACAAAAGATTGAAGTCACTATAGTTACCAACACATATGTAGTGCAAAATGTAAATAGTATAAGCTATCACCCCCATGGACGAAGTTGACCAGTGTAACTGACACGTGAGGACACATATACACACAAACTCGTAAATCAGTATGCTATAGCTATCACCCCATGGACGAAGTTGACCAGTCGAAACCAGTGTAACTGACACGTGAGGACACATACACACAAAATCGTAAATCAGTATGCTAGCTATCACCCCATGGACGAAGTTGACCAGTCGAAACCAGTGTAACTGACGCATGAGGACACATACACACAAACTCGTAAATTACAATGCTAGCTATCACCCCATGGACGAAGTTGACCAGTCGAAACCAGTGTAACTGACGCATGAGGACACATACACACAAACTCGTAAATTACAATGCTAGCTATCACCCCATGGACGAAGTTGACCAGTCGAAACCAGTGTAACTGACGCATGAGGACACATACACACAAACTCATAAATTACAATGCTAGCTATCACCCCATGGACGAAGTTGACCAGTCGAAACCAGTGTAACTGACGCATGAGGACACATACACACAAACTGGTAAATTACAATGCTAGCTATCACCCCATGGACGAAGTTGACCAGTCGAAACCAGTGTAACTGACACGTGAGGACACATACACACAAACTCGTAAATCAGTATGCTAGCTATCACCCCATGGACGAAGTTGACCAGTCGAAACCAGTGTAACTGACACATGAGGACACATACACACAAACTCGTAAATCAGTATACTAGCTATCACCCCATGGACGAAGTTGACCAGTCGAAACCAGTGTAACTGACACATGAAGACACAAACTCGTAAATCAGTATGCTACAGATGAAGGTCGAAACCAGGGACAGTTGCCCTCTAGCTAGCTATATAGTTTTATGGAATCTGACATAACTTGCAAGTCGTTTCTTTGAAGTCGATGAAGGTGGTTAAGTAAACTCCTAGCTGGTACACATTGTGGGGCCGAGGTACGGTAAAATCTGCAGCTGGAAGAAACACGTAAACACATTTATTTAGCAATGAGCAACATAACTTAAATCCTTTTTCTTTGAAGCTGGTACATGGTGGAGTTATACGCCGATACGGTATAGCAGTGATTTGTAAACTGTGAATTCAGAGAGTTTTGGGATCATGTATGTACATGCCATGCGCCATGCGCCAACAGCATGCAATGGAACTTAACTTTTTTCTTTGAGATGGTGGTACTATCTACTCTTTAAGAAAATCTGAAAGAGAGTATTGGGCAATAAGTTGAGTTTAGCAATGAGCACTAGACTGGAAACCACGCCCCTTTCTTTAGGGAAAGAGACTGGCCAGGTGACTATCAAAGACTCGTCCCAACGGAATGCTTGGAATGTAGTGTGTGCATGAATGCGTGGGAGATATCTAAACCACAATAAGCAATTCTAAAGTTGCTATAACCTGGCTGGCTACAAGGCCACTGCAAAAATAACAGACAGAAGTCAGTAGCAGAGATCAGATATATTTGTCTCTCTGCCAACTGGTTTATGGAAAGTCCCTTTGCTTTGCCCTATTGCCAGCAACATTTGAGTTTCTATTACAGCGGTATCATTGCCACAGACAGGACAAGAACTAGGTACATCCAGGTGACAGCTAGCTCCAGACTTGGACATAGTTTTGCAGCAGTTGACTTGTGATTGAAATTAAGTTTGGTAGGTGGCTGAGCTAGCTAGCTTGCAAGTAGATCTAGCTCGATCTAGCCAAAGTATACTAAACCGCAACACTGGTGACCACACCCTTTTCCCTGAACCACTTCCGCAAAATTCAGTACGCAATGAAGACAAGTCGTTGATAGTCACCTGGCCAGTCTCTTTCCCTAAAGAAAGGGGCGCGGTTTCCAGTCTACTGACTAACTTGCAATTGTCTTTTCTTTCAAGCTGCAGATGCAGGTGACTCTTGACTCCTAGATCCTAGCTGGTGTACATGGAACATGGTAGCCCACTGCCAGGGCCAGGGGTACAGGCATGCAGTCAGTGATGGTATAAAGCTGCATGAGCAGCTGCAGTCTGGTGCAGCTGCAAGCACCATGTGCTAAGTATGTTTGAGGCCTTGCCCTGTTATTCCTGAACGCCCCCTCATGCCACACCTATAGTTCCAGCTTATAATTATAGTCTCGAGGCCAAACTCTCCTTATCAGAATCTGGCCTCGAGACTAGCTAGAGTTAGAGGCTAGAGAGAAGGTAGCCTCGATCCCAGGCCGCTCTTCGGCCTTGTGAAGGAGGCTAGAGAGAAGGCTGCCTGCACTGCACTGCACTGAGTGAAGGACTCTGGAGGCTCCTGACTTCTTCACTGCCACTGTAACTTACCATGCCCAGTCACAAGTCTCCAATTGCTACATACACAATTGAACATGAGCATGCAAAGATATAAGCATCAGGGCAACTGAGATGTTTCAGTGTAGACAATTTATTATGAGCTAGGGTAATCGAGTATAGGTTGAGTAGGTTGAAATCAGTGATGCAAACTTGCACGTATCTTTTAGTAGAGTTCTAGCTGTAACTTTATAATTTGTTATTGTCACACATTAATGTTAATTTGACAATGAACGGTAACTTCCACTAAATGTGAGATCAACAACACTTCGACAAAATGACAACACATGTGTTCAAATAACAATCTACCATTATAATAACAAATATTAATAGTTAGATAAACTATATTAATAGTTAAATAAACTATGATTTGTCGTTATAACAATAATTGCAGGAAATTGACAAACGTTTTGTCAAGATAACATTTTGTGCCGGTAGCCAATAACAAAAGTGTTTTTGCAGTGTGGGCAAATGTCAACTCATGCACTATTTCACAAATCAACTGGGTGACAGGGAAATCCAACAAAAAGATGTATCATATTTGGCTGCCTGCTTTGATAATGTAGAACTCTATGTCGATGCGTTGGAATTAACCCCTGGCGAGCAAACTGACGTTCGGTTGAAGAAAATTGACAGTATAACCACCTATATAGCTATGATCAAGTGTTTGAAATCTGGAAAAGAAAGAAGCCTTCACAAGCGACATTCAGGGCCCTTCTGGAGATGTTAGACAGATGAAGAAAGAGGCGATTGCTGCACAAGTTATGTCTGCCCTCGATCCTCGAAGGTGAGCTCGAGATAATAATATTATTGTGTACATCATGTGTGGTATTTGAATGTTACATTGCAAACTTTGTGCTCTATGCCCATAGTCTACCACTCACACTCAGTGTGTCTATAGCCTAACAGATGTATGCCCTGCACCCACCTGTCATTGATAGGTTGCGGTTGTACTACCCAATAACTCACTCTTTATTGCCTCCATGCATATATAGGAGCTGTGAGGAGGTGCACATAATACAGCACTCTGGTCCATGGACTGTAGAGATGCCAGAACAGAACCCTTAGATCAGCTTTATCACTATGTGTGGTTGTGTATGTTGTGTTTTGTGTAAATTGTTGAAATGTTTCGATATCCCATAATTATTAATAGCTATAAATATACCAGAATGATTGCATGTACATGCAGGGGGGGGTATTATTCTTGTGCGCTATATATTACTTACTGCACTGCTATGTAAATTAAATGAGAACAGTAGACTCGGTCACCCTTACAGCGCCGGAATAGCGATGTGGCAGCTAGATAATAGCCGCGGCTTAAAAACGATGACGGATCTTATATATATACCTCGAATGTAATGAACTTTTGCAGGTTTGTCCTAAATTGAGGCAATGAATCATTCATGCATGCTCGATGCACTATCTATATAAGGTTTTCGAGGATTGACCTTGAATCTCGAAAATAGGTTGAAAGACCTCGATCTCTGCTGTGGCCAATTGAACCTCTAAAATCCGCGACTAGCTAGTTTGGGCAGTCCGTGAATGTGCCTCAAAATAACCCACTAGCTAGGTTACTTAGATACGATGTTATAAACGGGTATTAATTTGAGTCATTAGGCCACTGTTAGTTGCATACTTGTTTCAGATGAGAATACTAGCTCAACCCAGATGAGGGAGGGAGGTCTTCATTACTCATTATCCCATTATTTGATGACGTCATATCCTGTTTTTTTAACTGACGAAAATATACAAAAGGACGGAGTCTAAACATAAAAATAGTTTAATTTTTTTTACGCACTGGCTTTTTGGTGCACAATGCAACTTGCACATGGGAAAAAAAATGACTTTGACCTCAAATAATGGCTGACATCAGCAATTAAATAAGCAGGTGAGCAAAACTGAGGAGGGAGGTAATTGATCTGAAACAAGTATATGCAACTAACAGTGGCCTTAAAATTAACGCTCATCTCTATCTGACTCCCAAATTAACTTTCCATTCAACATTCATATATAAGACAAATTAAAAATAATAGCCACAGTTTAAAAACGACCCTACCATGAGTCTAATATTTTTGCACGCAGTTCTGTCCCGATCGAAGATATTGTCATTAGGCCACTCCAAGTGACACTCTGGTTTCTGGTCCTGAAGTTTTTCTAATTGCATGCGGGCGGGCGGCTTTTCTCATTATGTCATTATCAATTTCACCTTATGAATTTCATTATTTTGCAAATGAATATCATTATCACACTATTTTGTACCACATGGACCATTGTGCGCATGCGTACAGTGCAACAACCAAAGAGAGTAGATTTTTTTTTTTGGTACACATTTTTTACATTTTGTGGCATATCTTCTAAAGTAAAAGTGATATGATCTATTTGAGTGCAGGTACTTAAAGTTCAACTATTGGCGCTTCCATTGGACCACCACCTGTTACATCACATGACATCATCAGTATAAAATGGCTGTCTGAAGATGTGTACTTCTGAAAATATGTTAGGAATAGAAGTAGCTTATTTGTTTGAGTTAAGATCTGAAATTTGTTGTGCATGTACCTGAATATATTGCTCATCTTTTGAGCTTCAACGGAAGTCTGGGCTACTAGTAAGTTCTGAGAAATACTGCATTTTGTTGTTTTTTGGTGGCAAATATGTTAGGAATACAACTTTCGATTTTATATTAGTTAAGGTCTGATTTTTGAGCAGCATGTACTACAATAGTGTACTTTTCATCTGTACTAACTTACAGGAGTTAGGCTAGCCTCTTCTTTGCTAGAGCGGCCCATCTTGTCAAAAACAGTGCTTTTTATGACTTTTGGGGCGATTTGGCTACGTATAAGGCTCAATTGCCACGCCCCTGTGACACAGAATGACCAACACCAACTGTGTATTTGCAGGTAGACATCACATGACCTTTGGATGTAGCAAATAACAACAAGATGATTTGTGATGTCACAAATCAATGAATATCATTGCATACGTCAGCAAAAGTAGCAAAAAGGAGCAAAATTACCATTTTTGACAAGAAGGGCCGCTCTAGCAAAGAAGAGACTTGTTTAGCTCCTGTAAGTTAGTGCAAATGAATTTTACACTATTGTAGTACATCCTTCTCAAAAATCAGACCTTAACTAGCATAAAATCGAAAGTTGTATTCCTAACATATTTGCCACCAAAAAACAACAAAATGCAGTATTTCTCAGAACTTACTAGTAGCCCAGACTTCCGTTGAAGCTCAAAAGATGAGCAATATACTCAGGTACATACACAACAAATTTCAGATCTTAACTCAAACAAATAAGCTACTTCTATTCCTAACATATTTTCGGAGGTACACATCTTCAGACAGCCATTTCATAGTGATGATGTCATATGATGTAACAGGTGGTGGTCCAATGGAAGCGCCAATAGTTGAACTTTCAGTACCTGCACTCAAATAGATCATATCACTTTTACTTCAGAAGATATGCCACAAAATGTGAAAAAAAATAATATAAAAAAAAATCTACTCTCTTTGGTTGTTGCACTGTAGTAGAAATAATGGGATAGAAATCCAATACAGTTGAGCCTCGGTTATCCGAATCCCGGTTATCCGAATCCTCGATTATCCGAATGCTAGAGCATAGTGCAATCTGAGCATGCGCAGTAGGAAATTGCCCACGTGGCTGGCAAAAAGCCAGCTTTTGATTATCCGAATATTTCACTTACCCGAATGGGCCCGGGGACAAAGGTGTTCGGATAACCGAGGCTCAACTGTAATGAGATAGAAATCCAAGAATAAAATCTGATGCGGGCGGTGGACCAAAAACCAGAGTATCACTTGGAGTGGCCTTAATTTTATGCTCCTAAACGTAGACTACTAATTTGTAAATTGTGCTGCAGTTAGATAGCTTTGAGAGCTAGTTTTAGATAGCTAGTGCAACTATTCAGTTGCACACTGTTCTATTAAACTTAGCTAGCTCGCATGCAGCTGCTTGCTTGTTCTAATTATTCCCGTCACACTAGCTTTGCATGCTCTGCTTTGCATGCTGTATAAAAATCTGTTCCAATTTATACCCGGACAATTTCCAAAATAATAATTTTTTGCTGTCCGATAAATTAGAAGATATACGGTACATAGGTGCTAGCCTCGATTCAAGGCTGTTTAATTTAATCGGCCTGGAAACAAGGCTATGTAGGTGGGTGCTAGCCTCCTTCACAAGGCCTAATCCTAACCCTAACCCTAATCGAGGAAGAGCGGCTTGGGATCGAGGCTATGTAGGTGCATGCTCGATCACCATAAAAAGCTCTTGCGCATGCCAAATGGAGGTATATAGCATCACCTGAGATGATACGCCCCCAGACCAAATGGGGTGATTTTCATGACTGAGATCTGTAGCTGTAGAGCTAGAGAGAGACCAGGTACGTACCAGTGAGTGATCGTGACTCGACTGAGGTCGAGGATGCAGTATAATTATAAGTCACTCTGAAAGTTAGATCTAAATCCTGAGATGGTGAGTGACTTGTATTACATGTCAATGTATTCCTGATTCCATTCAGTTGGCCAGTTTTTGTACAGTATTAAACGATATCTTAATATCTTTCCAGTCATTATTAATGGAAGCTTGCGATACGGGTGATGTGGGTGTGGTTCAGTTGGCACTAGAAGGAGGGGCGGATCCAAACCAGGCCAACGAGGTGAGGTTCAATGCATGTGTAGCCTCGAGACCAGGCCGATTAAAATACGGCCTGGTCTCTATTGCATGAGTGGTTACCCAGAATCTGGGTGATTCGTTATACTTTAGTAAACCTTTGTAAAATTTTACCGTAAACTAGTTTGTTTACTAGTTTCTTTCCGTATTAATTTTAACAAATGCTTGTCTCCTGTGAAGCTGTGGCTTATGCTCTCTATTGCGTTGTCGAGAAGACTTGCTAGCTAGCTGTGGCCCTCTATGGTGTTGTCGAGAAGGCTTGCACACTAGTCTGAAGCCAGAAGAAGCTCTCATTTGTACAGAAACCAAGTTCACGACCATCCAACCATCATAGAGATAGATGAGAGCCTCTTCTGCTTTCAGACTAGTGTGCAAGCCTTCTTGACAACGACCACAGCTAGCTAGCTAGGCTATAAAGCTTCATATACATAGTAGATAGTACGTGGGCGTGTATGGACCACGCCTATGATTAATTACACATGCAATAGATACCAGGCCGTATTTTAATCGGCCTGGATTTGAGGCTGATGCATGTGTGGTATCACATGATGCTCTGAATGACATAGGATAGACTCGCGAGCTGTCTGTTACACGGCAAACAGTAGACTGAGCAAACTCGGTGTAAAATCTTGTGTGGGACAGCATATCAGATAAGATTCTAAGTGGCTGTGGCTTTCTTAACGTCATGGCTATAGACAGTATGTACACTAAAAACAGCTACACAAAAAGTCTCCTAGTGCTCTCAGTACGTACTATACTAAGGTAGTCTAGTCGACAACTTGCATGCTAATGCCGGCTATGGTGGTGAGCATCACGTGCATTCATGCATTCAACGTCACTATCAATCTTGTAGTCACTATCAATCTTGTGGTAACCGCATGCGGTCTAGCCACTTGAGTTGTCACAAACATTGTGGCAAATGTTACACGAGTCTCTACACGGGGTTTGACGGAGTTTCCTGTCTCATTTTCGTGTGCTGGCTTGCGAGTCTAAAGACTGGGACCTTTAATTACTATGCATATATATGCTTGATCAAAGCCCGCGGCTACGAAATGTTTCATTTTACTGATTCGAGAGAGGCCCTAGCTATAAGGGCGTACTAGTGTCTAGTATATAAAAGAAGAGCGTGCATTAAGTGCTAAAAATACAAATTTCTATTTTTAGCAATTGTTTCAATCAAATTCACATACTCAACCGCCCACATTTGAATTCTGCTAGCTACGTGTTGAGTTGCACATTCCCTCTCTTCTAAGGCTTAAAATTTGGCAGATTTTGCAAAGAAAAAAGGTGAGCTAAATCTAAGAAGCTTTTTGCGTACTACTAAACACGGCTATTATTCGAAACATAAGCCTGATTGTTTGTGGAAAAGGATCGATACAATAGAAAGCTAGAATTGTGTCTGGTTTGTCTCTGTTAGCTGACTCTGGGATCCTACTCCAGGAGCCTCTCTGCATGAGACTCCAGGCTAGTCCACAGTGCGCGTGCCTCCAGTCTGGTTTTAAAATTAGCTCCTGAGTTGCTGTGCTAGACAGTTTAATAAGTCATACATGATATTCATCACTATCCATGCACTGCATTATATAACTCTTCTGGTTTCTTTATAATAATGTCACGTCTCCAGACGAGGGTTTGCACTTTAGTTTGTTTAGTGATAGTGGCTGAGTTGCTTAGTCGACCTTTTAGAGCTAGATTCTCTTTTCTTTTATGAAAGCACCGCAGGTGCTGCATGATGCCTCGGTAGAGATGCCTAAGCTACATAATTAACATAAAGCTACTAATGCACATGATGAACAGTATTTTTTTCAATTTGCTGCATGCAAACTAAAAGAGTGGGTAATGATTGGACCACGATTGTTGTTAAAAACGATTGATGGCAAGATTCAAGTCTAAAATTAATGGCTGCCATCAGCAGAGCCTTGCAGCTCTCTTCTCACTCTTGCAGCTACGTGCAGAGCTAACTACTAAGTAGAGTCGGTAAACAAGTTTGGCTACGTGCTCTTCTGAAAAGGCAAGCAAAACTAGGCATAACTTGAGAATGAAGCATTATTTTGCAAATCCACGAATTAAAATCCATGACTAGAAGCCTATAGAAACTCTTACTTGCACTTCATTGATCCTTGAGCAGCCTACAGACACACAGACACACAAACACACTACCGTATACCTCGCTTGTGCATGCGCACCGAAGCATAATAATCAATTCTATGTACAGCACATTGTATGGCAGTCAAGATGGGTAATGAGCATGCTCACTATAAATATAATCCTTTGTAGTTTTAGACAGCCTATAACGCGGAGTGTTTCACGTAAACATTTTTGTTTCTAATCCCTCATATTGTTCTATATGTATAGGATATACCACACCTAAGAGGAGGATATGCACCCATATATCCTCCGCTACCGTGGTTACTCCGAGGCGGAGCCGAGGGGTATGTAACCACGGTAGCGGAGGATATATAGGGTGCATATCCTCCGAGTAGGTGTGGCATATCTGACTTATACCACGTGACCGTAGCACTATAAAAGGACCTCCCCCTAGCAACAATTCAATCGCGATGCAGACTGCAAAAAAGAACAAGACTATGCCGGATTTTGCAGCCGTCAAAGAGCTAGTTGAGCAACATGTTGACTCCTACAGATGCTCAAGAGCTTCCTTGGTCCAAGCTTTGACCATTCGACGTCCCCTACTGGAGTTGCAAGCTCTCCTTGGATAAAATGTATCTAAACCGCGCCTATGGACCCATGGAAGCTTAGCCATCTTGTTGGAGAGCACCTTCCTTGTTTCTGCCGTCGCTTTGAGTCTTAGTACTGTCAAGCATGGCTCTTTTCTCTTTGCTTACTTTCTTGAACAAATGAAAAAACTAAAAAACAACTTGAAAAACTGTGCATGCCTGGGGCTGTATGCTAATATTCTATATATCCTACAGCTGTTGACCAATGAGATCAATTAGTGGTGACATAAGTGTGGTATAAGTATCTATATCTATGGTATAACCTACTGATCATGTACTACATGTACAGTCGGGTCAGTCCCCTCTCTGGTCAGCCAGTTTCGATGGTCACCTGAAGTGTGTGGAACTTCTAATCGATGCTGGAGCCAATGTTGATATGCAAGCAGAGGTGAGTGTATCTAGCTGTACACATCTCAGAGATTAGCTAGTCATAGAGTTTCCTTTGTCATGTCCTGGTTGTGTGTCGTGACGCGTATTAACCTAAAACGTGGTCTGTGAGCTGATGTGTGTGTTTACCTTCTCATCACTCCTTACTTGAATCTGTACAGCATGGAGTTACTGCGCTGCATGTTGCTGCTCAGAATGGTCACTTGAGGGTAGTTGAAGTGTTAATTGCAGCTATGGCTCAGGTGGACATTCAACGGCAGGTGAGGTTTAATTGCTCATACCACTGTTAGTATTGCATTCTCATAAGAATAGTGATCCTTACCTATCATTCACTTTTCTATGTACATGTAGGTGAATTATTATAATTGTGCAACTGCATATGGTTTTTGAAAGATAATTACGTGCGTACTATAGATAAAATCTGTGATGATATTGTCTCTTATGGATCAGCAAGAATATTCGTTGTGTTCTATGTTATTAGCCTAAATGTCCCTCCGTGAGGAAACGTCTGCATAAACTACCTACTACACTAAGAATAGTCCTATTCATTTAAGAGCCTGGAATTTCCGAACGCCCACTAATTATTACTTCCGGTATACTTGCAACGGTGCATTAACTAGTACGTGAAGTGTATTTGCTCAAACCACGCATGCTCACCCCAAACATGCTGTGCATGCTCCTTGTATATAATAATGTATATATTCACTCTAATACAGGACAACCGGACTGCTCTCCACGCAGCCAGTAGCAATGGACATGATGAGGTGGTGAGGGTCCTCTTAGCAGCCAAGGCTACAGTCAACACTCAGAACAAGGTCAGTTACAGTAATTGATTTCAGAGCCAAAAATTATATGATATAGTGGCGCACCTTTTAGAACCAAAACATTCAGACCAATCCACACTTGCGTTGTTTGTTTTTTGTATAGATATGTAGGTCTACGGTTTGGTTTTTGGCCTCTGTGTTTTACATACTCTATCTATTGAGGGCCTAAACAGCAAAAAACCTTGTTTTTAAGCCAGCCGCTTTTGTTGCTAAAGATATTGTATAATAGTTTCAGCAGCTAGCTAGCCAAACACATTGACGCATGACGTCACATGCAATGATGAACCTCATTAACAACACTACATAATCTACACAATCTTGGGTAATGAATAAATTAGCCTCAGTCTCTCTAAATTAACGCTATGTCGACAACTGGGCTTGGTATCTATTGTCAAAGTGATAGTGCAAATGCACAAGTTCCCCAGAATCTGAGGAATTTGTTCTATACATTAGTTTGTAAGTAAACTAGTTTGTGCACATTACAGATCACCAGGACATGGCGAAGAGGAAACTGTATGACTGGACGATTGTTTTAGAAACTCTAGCATGGCGAATAGTATATGTATAGCTAGCTCAATCCTCACAACAATTAGTGTAGTTTATAGATCTACGGTATACACTTTCGTTTTGGCCACATAATGATAGATCATTAGCACAGTGGGCTAATAGTAGGGTTGGGTTGAATGAGCAAAAAGTCCCCGGGCCTCTGTGATGATTCGGAACAATAAAATCTGCAATACCTAAATAAATACACATGATCCTTGCCAGAACGCAATAGTTAGATAATTAACATAAATTTCACAATTTCTATGTATACAGCACATTGTATGGCAGTCAAGACGGGTAATGAGCATGCTGACTATAAATATAATCCTTTGTAGTTTTAGCCACACCCTATAACGCGGAGTGTTTCACGTAAACATTTTCGTTTCTAATCCCTCTTATTGTTCTACACATATATCTATGGTGTAACATACTACTGATCATGTACTACATGTACAGTTGGGTCGGTCCCCTCTCTGGGCAGCCAGTCGCAATGGTCACCTGAAGTGTGTGGAACTTCTAATCAATGCTGGAGCCAATGTTGATATGCAAGAAGAGGTGAGTGTATCTAACTGTACACATCTCAGAGATTAGCTAGTCATAGAGTTTCCTCTGTCATGTCCTGGTTGTCATTCAAAGTGCGATCTATGTGAGACATTTATTGCGCATCTGTATGTGGTTTTTGAAAAAGACAATAGTAGGGTGTGTTTAATTGCTCATACCCCTGTTAGTATTGTATTCTCATAAGCATTAATTCTGTACCATTTTGTTTCTGTGTCCTGGACCTGCGCATGTTATTTGCTTTTAAGAATCGTGATCTTTACCCATCATTCACTTTTCTATGTACATGTAGGTTAATTGCGCAACTGTATATGGTTTTTTGAAAGGCAATTACGTACGTCCTAGATAAAATCTGTGCTGGTATTGTCTCTTAAATGGATCAGTAAGAATATTCGTTGTGTTCTATGTTATTAGCCTAAATGTCCCTCCGGGAGGAAACGTCTGCATAAACTACCTACTACACTAAGAATAGTCCTATTCATTTAAGAGCCTGGAATTTCCGAACGCCCACTAATTATTACTTCCGGTATACTTGCAACGGTGCATTAACTAGTACGTAAAGTGTATTTGCTCAAACCGTGCATGCTCACCCCAAACATGCTGTGAATGCTCCTTGTATATAATAATGTATATATTCACTCTAATACAGAACAACCTGACACCTCTCCACATAGCCAGTGGCAATGGACATGATGAGGTGGTGAGGGTCCTCTTAGCAGCCAAGGCTACAGTCAACACTCAAGACAAGGTCAGTTACAGTAATTGATTTCAGAGCCAAAAATTATATGATATAGTGGCGCACCTTTTAGAACCAAACATTCAGACCAATCCAAACTTGCGTTTAAAATAGTCATGGCGGTGCTTATGTGGTTTGTTTTTCGTATAGATATGTAGGTCTACGGTTTGGTTTTTGGCCTCTGTGTTTTACAGCTGCATCTATAATAGAGGATGCATGTAATAGTTAGAGCTGCAAGATTCTGCTGATTAGACTTGGACTGTTGGCATTGATCCTTTTTAACAACAATCATCGTCGAGCATTACCCACTCTTCAGCAAAATTAAAATATCGATCATTACCCACTCTTTCTCTGTGATTCTGCCTGCATGCAGCAAAACAAAAATGTTCATCTTGATAAAGCTAGCATTATGTTATGTAGCTTTGACACCTTCACCGAGGCATCAGCGGTGGCTTTCATTTGTTTATAGTGATAGTGGCTGAGTTGCTTAGTCGACCTTTTAGAGCTTGATTCTCTTTATAATCAACATTAAAAGTGATCAATTCGCATATTGTATGGCAGTCAAGACAGGTAACGAGCATGCTGACTATAAATGTAGTTTTAGCCACACCCTATAACGCGAAGTGCTTCACATAAACGTTTTTGTTTCTAATCCCTCTTATTGTTCTACATGTATCTATATCTATGGTGTAACATACTACTGCTCATGTACTACATATTCTAGTAATATGGTAAGCAGGTCGATATACGTTGTATCTGTATTTTACAGCTCCATCTATGGAGTAATTAATAAAGCATGCAGGTATTCATCAAATGCATGTGTGTACGTAGGTTAGGATTAGTAGGCCAATAACTGTAAGGCAATTGCCTTATAAGCGGTTGAAACACTCTGCGGTTATAATTTAGCGATCGCGCAGTTAGCTCTGCAGTAGAACGCTAGCTATTGGCAGCTGTAACCTTGCACTGTTTCGTGGTTTACTGTGCATGAGGCTGTATTTAGCCACTATCTACTAGCAATCACTCAAGTACTCTAGAGAAGTAATTCCTATAGGAAATGTCAAGGTTGTAACAAACTTGCTACAAGGTGGTTTGGTTGCAGAAAGGTTGTTACAACCTGGAAAACAGGTTGTAACAACCTTGCATTGTGGTTGTCATTCTGTACAATTGATTTACAACCTTGTAAAATAGTTGCAGCAACATTGCGTTCTGGTTGCTCATTTTGCTGTTTACAACCTTGTAAAAGACATGGCAAGTGCACCCCAATTGGAATTATTTTCATATCTTGAATGTCAGCTGTCTAGCTTTTAAAGAGCAGGACAGACCTACTGCATACTAGTTTAGCTAACTCAGACTACTCTATAATAGAACAACTAGATGTTTAGGTTTACAAGCCAAAATGAATGACACATCTATTGGTATCTCTTGGTGAGGTGGATCGAAGAGGAGTCAGTAGGAATCATGCCCTCCTCCAATGTGCACCAAGTTGCTGTAGCTGTCGTGAGACTGCAATGGTTGGCCAAGAAGTACTATGATGCCAACATTTTAAAGATGTTCAGTAAGTAGCATTCATGATATTAAAAGCCAGACAAACGAGTGCTGCAAGCTGCGCGCGCTGTGTTAATGCCTAGCCTTGCTATGTCATGCTTTCTATCAAAAGTATTAGAGGTGTTATAGTACTAGAGACTTAGTATAGGGGGAATTAAGCTTTTTTCAATTTGAATTTGAAAGTGAATAATCTCTATATATATATATAGGGGTATGTCTGCAAGAGCTCACACAATTAATGGCTACTAAATAGCTAGGTAGCTAGTAAAAAGCTAGCGCTTTAGTGCAGGACTATAACTCATAAGTTGAATAGAAACTTTTATGCAAACAAGTGATGCTACGAAAGCTGCAACAGCTTTCAATGTGAGTCAAACTAGCCATAACTCAAGAAAGAAGCTTTAGTTTGTAATCTACGAATCAAAATCCAAGAGAATGTGGCTATAGAAGCCTATATATAGAAACTGTTAGTTTTCGTCACATTGCAGCATTTACAGCCACAGTCACTGTCAGCTTTACCGTGTCCCTCTTGCGGCTACACATACACCTGAGGCATAACAATGTTGAATGTACGTCTCAAAGATTTTATACAAATCATCATCCCCTATACCTCTATAGTCCATCCCTCTTGCTCATCACAAAGCATATATAATTAGTGATAGATATGGTCCTATAATTATGACACTTATAATTATGCCAGCAAGCAGAGAAAACTGTGTAGTAAACCATGCACTGGTTAATCGGTGCAGTAAACGACAAATGTGCATCATGTCGCCGTGCCATGAGAAGGCAGCGTAGTGGTTTGAAACTCAATCAATCTCTCATCATTAATCGATACTCGAAGAGACTATAATATAGTTTGCTTAGTATTATACTTTGTAATACTATATATACTTTGTTCTGTTATTTATTTTTTATCTCACTCTTAATAGATTTCACTGTTTAACTAGGTTGAAACTACCTTGTTGCAACCCTGTTAGTAACCAGATTGAAACCACCTTGTTGCAACCTTAATAACCAGGTTAAAACCACCTGGCTACAACCTTGAAACAAGCTTGAAACAATTTCAAATCCATGGTTGTGGCAAGGTTGCTGCAACCTTGCCACAACCTTGTAAGACTTGCTTGTTTGAACCTTGCCACAAGGTAGTTATTTCTGTATGGGAATTAATTAATTTACATCACTGACAAGCTCTAAGTCCGTTGTTTTTACTCTTGAATTACTCCATGTCAACTTTTCTCTCTCCCTGCTGTGAAGCCAAAACAGTGAAGGACATTGGTTATTATGTACAGTAGAACCTCGCCAATCCGAATAGAGCGGGACCAGACCCTATCCGAATACATGAAATTTCCGGATTACCAGATGTCATTAATTGATTATGAAATCATTAACAAAGACACTTTTGTACATGTATTATGATATTACTGTGGCCAGAAGGGAAGCTGCTAGCTAGAATAGTCTTTATCTCAACTTTCTCTCCAATACAGTTGAGTGTTGTGAGCTCTCTCTTCGTTTTCTTTGCAGTGGCCATTGTCTTGAGCAGTTTATCGATAAAATTATTGCTGATTCAGCTAAGCAATTTACATTGCGCATGCGCAGTACTCTATTCTACTGACAGCCCCTCCTCTTTTTCAGTTTGCCATTTTGTCCGGATTTGCGAGGTTTCGGATTAAAGGGGTCCGGATTAGCGAGGTTCTACTGTATCTAAATGCTATGGATAAGCTGTACTGTTCAGAAATGTTTGTCCTTCAAACTGGCTTAGTATACTTTTAGACACACCACGGGCCTTGACCTCACATGACTTCATAGTAAGGGCTATTCCTTCTTGTAGAGTATTTTATTGTCGACCTTTTAGAGCTAAATTCTATTACTTTTTAACATCAGCAGATTGTATGGCAGTCAGGACAGGTAATGAGCATGCTGTATAATCCTTTGTGGTTTTAGCCACACCCTATAACGTGGAGTGTTTCACGTAAACATTTTCGTTTCTAATCCCTCATATTGTTCTATATGTATCTATATTTATGGTATAACATACTACTGCTCTGTACTACATGTACAGTCGGGCCAGTCCCCTCTCTGGGCAGCCAGTGTGAATGGTCACCTGAAGTGTGTGGAACTTCTAATCAATGCTGGAGCCAATGTTGATATGCAAGAAGAGGTGAGTGTATCTAACTGTACACATCTCAGATATTAGCTAGTCATAGAGTTTCCTCTGTCATGTCCTGGTTGTCATTCAAAGTGCGCTCTATGTGAGACATTTATTGCCCATCTGTATGTGGTTTTTGAAAAAGACAATAGTAGGGTGTGTTTAATTGCTCATACCCCTGTTAGTATTGTATTCTCATTATAAGCATTAATTCTGCACTCAAATAGTAGCCTCCCTTGCTAGCAAAATGAAACATTTAGTAGCCGCTCTCAAATAGTAGCCTCAGTGAACTTTGACTCTAGCATTTCTGCACGTGGCAGCCAAAAAATTTATTTTTAAAAGACAATTACGTACGTGCTAGATAAAATCTGTGCTGATATTATCTCTTATGGATCAGCAAGAATATTCGTTGTGTTCTATGTTATTAGCCTAAATGTCCCTCTGGGAGGAAACGTCTGCATAAACTACCTACTACACTAAGAATAGTCCTATTCATTTAAGAGCCTGGAATTTCCGAACGCCCACTAATTATTACTTCCGGTATACTTGCAACGGTGCATTAACTAGTACGTGAAGTGTATTTGCTCAAACCGTGCATGCTCACCCCAAACATGCTGTGAATGCTCCTTGTATATAATAATGTATATATTCACTCTAATACAGGACAACGCGACAGCTCTCGTCGTAGCCTGTCAGAATGGACATGATGAGGTGGTGAGGGTCCTCTTAGTAGCCAAGGCTACAGTCAACACTCCAGACAAGGTCAGTTACAGTA
This sequence comes from Halichondria panicea, assembly GCF_963675165.1. Lineage (NCBI taxonomy): Eukaryota > Metazoa > Porifera > Demospongiae > Suberitida > Halichondriidae > Halichondria > Halichondria panicea. The sequence goes on from NC_087384.1 coordinate 1,734,501, forward strand.
ATTGATTTCAGAGCCAAAAATTATATGATATAGTGGCGCACCTTTTAAAACCAAAACATTCAGACCAATCCACACTTGCGTTGTTTGTTTTTTGTATAGATATGTAGGTCTACGGTTTGGTTTTTGGCCTCTGTATTTTACATACTCTATCTATTGAGGGCCTAAACAGCAAAAAACCTTGTTTTTAAGCCAGCCGCTTTTGTTGCTAAAGATATTGTATAATAGTTTCAGCAGCTAGCTAGCCAAACACATTGACGCATGACGTCACATGCAATGATGAACCTCATTAACAACACTACATAATGTACACAATCTTGGGTAATGAATAAATTAGCCTCAGTCTCTCTAAATTAACGCTATGTCGACAACTGGGCTTGGTATCTATTGTCAAAGTGATAGTGCAAATGCACAAGTTCCCCAGAATCTGAGGAATTTGTTCTATACATTAGTTTGTAAGTAAACTAGTTTGTGCACATTACAGATCACCAGGACATGGCGAAGAGGAAACTGTATGACTGGACGATTGTTTTAGAAACTCTAGCATGGCGAATAGTATATGTATAGCTAGCTCAATCCTCACAACAATTAGTGTAGTTTATAGATCTACAGTATACACTTTCGTTTTGGCCACATAATGATAGATCATTAGCACGGTGCATGGGCTAATAGTAGGGTTGGGTTGAATGAGCAAAAAGTCCCCGGGCCTCTGTGATGATTCGGAACAATAAAATCTGCAATACCTAAATAAATACACATGATCCTTGCCAGAACGCAATAGTTAGATAATTAACATAAATTTCACAATTTCTATGTATACAGCACATTGTATGGCAGTCAAGACGGGTAATGAGCATGCTGACTATAAATATAATCCTTTGTAGTTTTAGCCACACCCTATAACGCGGAGTGTTTCACGTAAACATTTTTGTTTCTAATCCCTCTTATTGTTCTACACATATATCTATGGTGTAACATACTACTGATCATGTACTACATGTACAGTCGGGTGAGTCCCCTCTCTGGGTAGCCAGTTTCAATGGTCACCTGAAGTGTGTGGAACTTCTAATTGATGCTGGAGCCAATGTTGATATGCAAGCAGAGGTGAGTGTATCTAACTGTACACATCTCAGAGATTAGCTAGTCGTAGAGTTTCCTCTGTCATGTCCTGGTTGTCATTCAAAGTGCGCTCTATGTGAGACATTTATTGCCCATCTGTATGTGGTTTTTGAAAAAGACAATAGTAGGGTGTGTTTAATTGCTCATACCCCTGTTGTATTGTATTCTCATCATAAGCATTAATTCTGTACCATTTTGTTTCTGTGTCCTGGACCTGCGCATGTTATTTGCTTTTAAGAATCGTGATCTTTACCCATCATTCACTTTTCTATGTACATGTAGGTTAATTGCGCAACTGTATATGGTTTTTGAAAGGCAATTACGTACGTCCTAGATAAAATCTGTGCTGGTCTCTTAAATGGATCAGTAAGAATATTACATGTACCGTATATGGTCGATCAGAGGCCGCTCTTGTATAAAGGCCTCCCTTGCTAGCAAAATGAAACATTTAGTAGCCGCTCTCAAATAGTAGCCTCAGTGAACTTTAACTCTAGCATTTCTGCACGTGGCAGCCAAAAAATTTATTTTTAAAAGACAATTACGTACGTGCTAGATAAAATCTGTGCTGATATTATCTCTTATGGATCAGCATGAATATTCGTTGTGTTCTATGTTATTAGCCTAAATGTCCCTCCGGGAGGAAGTATCTGCATAAACTACCTACTATACTAAGAATAGTCCTATTTATTTAAGAGCCTGGAATTTCCGAACGCCCACTAATTATTACTTCCGGTATACTTGCAACGGTGCATTAACTAGTACGTGAAGTGTATTTGCTCAAACCACGCAAGCTCCTTGTATATAATAATGTATATATTCACTCTAATACAGGACAACGTGACAGCTCTCCACGTAGCCTGTAACAATGGACATGATGAGGTGGTGAGGGTTCTCTTAGCAGCCAAGGCTACAGTCAACACTCAAGACAAGGTCAGTTACAGTCATTGATTTCAGTGCCAATGAATACTTCTGAGTGACGCACCTTTTAGAACCCAAAACATTCGGACCAATCCAAACTTGCGTTTAAAATAGTCATGGCGGCGTTTATATGGTTTGTTTCTCATGCAGCTAAGATGCGCGTATTAGCGTAGGCCAATAACTTAAAGATTACCTTGGCTAATAAGCGCCACATGTGATTAAGATTTTTTACCTCTATGGAGTAATTAATAAAGCATGCAGGTATTCATCAAATGCATGCGCGTACGTAGGTTAGGGTTAGTAGGCCAATAACTGTAAGGCAATTGCCTTATAAGCGTTGACAAGAGTTCATTAGGAAGAGTACGCAACTCCAATAGACTGTACACAAAAAGCTTTCCTCCAGACCTACGTCACAGATACTAGCTGTTGTAACCACAACTAGCAGGAAAGGCAATAGTAACTATTTATTGCCTTTCCTATCTGGCAATTGTAAATGATATCACAATGAATCATTACTATGTTATTCATTGCAAATTTGATTTCACAGTTTATACAACAGCATGTGGTTGCGACGTAAGGTTGGAAGAAACGCCTACTACTGTTTTAAGTGGAGCTCTTCCTAATGAACTCTTGGCGTTGATTACAGTGATATTTACCGCGTAGAGTCCAATATTTTAGTGGTACTGTAATTGCATACGTTATGTGTTTTGTTTACACTGGCAAACACTTGTTTTATAAATTACTGCTCATGTACTACATGTACAGTTGGGACGATCCCCTCTCTGGTCAGCCAGTTTCAATGGTCACCTGAAGTGTGTGGAGCTTCTAATCAATGCTGGAGCCAATGTTGATATGCAAAATGAGGTGAGTGTGTCTAACTGTACACATCTCAAAGATTAGCTAGTCATAGACTGTCATGTCCTGGTTGTCATTCAAAGTGCGCTCTATGTGAGACATTTATTGCCCATCTGTATGTGGTTTTTGAAACAGACAATAGTAGGGTGTGTTTAATTGCTCATACCCCTGTTGTATTGTATTCTCATCATAAGCATTAATTCTGTACCATTTTGTTTCTGTGTCCTGGACCTGCGCATGTTATTTGCTTTTAAGAATCGTGATCTTTACCCATCATTCACTTTTCTATGTACATGTAGGTTAATTGCGCAACTGTATATGGTTTTTGAAAGGCAATTACATACGTCCTAGATAAAATCTGTGCTGGTATTGTCTCTTAAATGGATCAGTAAGAATATTACATGTACCGTATATGCTCGATCAGAGGCCGCTCTTGTATAAAGGCCGCACTCAAATAGTAGCCTCCCTTGCTAGGATTCATATGTACATGTAGATGAATTATTATAATTGGCCGGGCAACTGTATATGGTTTTTAAAAGACAATTACGTACGTGCTAGATAAAATCTGTGCTGATATTATCTCTTATGGATCAGCAAGAATATTCGTTGTGTTCTATGTTATTAGCCTAAATGTCCCTCTGGGAGGAAACGTCTGCATAAACTACCTACTACACTAAGAATAGTCCTATTCATTTAAGAGCCTGGAATTTCCGAACGCCCACTAATTATTACTTCCGGTATACTTGCAACGGTGCATTAACTAGTACGTGAAGTGTATTTGCTCAAACCGTGCAAGCTCCTTGTATATAATAATGTATATATTCACTCTAATACAGGACAACTTTACTGCTCTCCACGCAGCCTGTCAGAATGGACATGATGAGGTGGTGAGGGTCCTCTTAGCAGCCAAGGCTACAGTCAACACTCAGAGCAAGGTCAGTTACAGTAATTGATTTCAGAGCCAAAAATTATATGATATAGTGGCGCACCTTTTAGAACCAAAACATTCAGACCAATCCACACTTGCGTTGTTTGTTTTTTGTATAGATATGTAGGTCTACGGTTTGGTTTTTGGCCTCTGTGTTTTACATACTCTATCTATTGAGGGCCTAAACAGCAAAAAACCTTGTTTTTAAGCCAGCCGCTTTTGTTGCTAAAGATATTGTATAATAGTTTCAGCAGCTAGCTAGCCAAACACATTGACGCATGACGTCACATGCAATGATGAACCTCATTAACAACACTACACAATCTTGGGTAATGAATAAATTAGCCTCAGTCTCTCTAAATTAACGCTATGTCGACAACTGGGCTTGGTATCTATTGTCAAAGTGATAGTGCAAATGCACAAGTTCCCCAGAATCTGAGGAATTTGTTCTATACATTAGTTTGTAAGTAAACTAGTTTGTGCACATTACAGATCACCAGGACATGGCGAAGAGGAAACTGTATGACTAGACGATTGTTTTAGAAACTCTAGCATGGCGAATAGTATAATGTATAGCTAGCTCAATCCTCACAACAATTAGTGTAGTTTATAGATCTACGGTATACACTTTCGTTTTGGCCACATAATGATAGATCATTAGCACAGTGCATGGGCTAATAGTAGGGTTGGGTTGAATGAGCAAAAAGTCCCCGGGCCTCTGTGATGATTCGGAACAATAAAATCTGCAATACCTAAATAAATACACATGATCCTTGCCAGAACGCAATAGTTAGATCGCAAAGGATCAACATTTCTGCTCATTCGCAAAGGCCCGCAAAATATTCTAGTAATATGGTAAGCAGGTCGATATACGTTGTATCTGTATTTTACAGCTCCATCTATGGAGTAATTAATAAAGCATGCAGGTATTCATCAAATGCATGTGCGTACGTAGGTTAGGGTTAGTATAGGCCAATAACTGTAAGGCAATTGCCTTATAAGCGGTTGAAACACTCCGCGGTTATAATTTAGCAATCGCGCAGTTAGCTCTGCAGTAGAACGCTAGCTATTTGCAGCTGTAACCTTGCACTGTTTCGTGGTTTACCGTGCATGAGGCTGTATTTAGCCACTATCTACTAGCAATCACTCAAGTACTCTAGAGAAGTAATTAATTAATTAAGTTTACATCACTGACAAGCTCTAAGTCCGTTGTTTTTACTCTTGAATTACTCCATGTCAACTTTTCTCTCTCCCTGCTGTGAAGCCAAAACAGTGAAGGACATTGGTTATTATGTACAGTAGAACCTCGCCAATCCGAATAGAGCGGGACCAGACCCTATCCGAATACATGAAATTTCCGGATTACCAGATGTCATTAATTGATTATGAAATCATTAACGAAGACACTTTTGTACATGTATTATGATATTACTGTGGCCAGAAGGGAAGCTGCTAGCTAGAATAGTCTTTATCTCAACTTTCTCTCCAATACAGTTGAGTCTTGTGAGCTCTCTCTTCGTTTTCTTTGCAGTGGCCATTGTCTTGAGCAGTTTATCGCTAAATGTATTGCTGATTCAGCTAAGCTATTTACATTGCGCATGCGCAGTACTCTATTCTACTGACAGCCCCTCCTCTTTTTCAGTTTGCCATTTTGTCTGGATTTGCGAGGTTTTGGATTAAAGGGGTCCTGATTAGCGAGGTTCTACTGTATCTAAATGCTATATATGCTATGGATAAGCTGTACTGTTCAGAAACGTTTGTCCTTCAAACTGGCTTAGTATACAATTTTTCACACACCACGGTCCTTGACCTCCCATGACTTCATAGTAAGGGCTATTCCTTCTTGTAGAGTATTTTATTGTCGACCTTTTAGAGCGAAATTCTATTACTTTTTAACATCAGCAGATTGTATGGCAGTCAGGACAGGTAATAAGCATGCTGTATAATCCTTTGTAGTTTTAGCCACACCCTATAACGCGGAGTGTTTCACGTAAACATTTTTGTTTCTAATCCCTCTTATTGTTCTATTTGTATCTATATCTATGGTATAACATACTACTGCTCTGTACTACATGTACAGTCGGGCCAGTCCCCTCTCTGGTTAGCCAGTTACAATGGTCACCTGAAGTGTGTGGAACTTCTAATCAATGCTGGAGCCAATGTTGATATGCAAGAAGAGGTGAGTGTATCTAGCTATACACATCTCAGAGATTAGCTAGTCATAGAGTTTCCTCTGTCATGTCCTGGTTGTCATTCAAAGTGCGCTCTATGTGAGACATTTATTGCCCATCTGTATGTGGTTTTTGAAAAAGACAATAGTAGGGTGTGTTTAATTGCTCATACCGCTGTTAGTATTGTATTCTCATCATAAGCATTAATTCTGTACCATTTGTTTCTGTGTCCTGGACCTGCGCATGTTATTTGCTTTTAAGAATCGTGATCTTTACCCATCATTCACTTTTCTATGTACATGTAGGTTAATTGCGCAACTGTATATGGTTTTTGAAAGGCAATTACGTACGTCCTAGATAAAATCTGTGCTGATATTATATCTTATGGATCAGCAAGAATATTCGTTGTGTTCTATGTTATTAGCCTAAATGTCCCTCCGGGAGGAAACGTCTGCATAAACTACCTACTATACTAAGAATAGTCCTATTTATTTAAGAGCCTGGAATTTCCGAACACCCACTAATTATTACTTCCGGTATACTTGCAACGGTGCATTAACTAGTACGTGAAGTGTATTTGCTCAAACCGTGCAAGCTCCTTGTATATAATAATGTATATATTCACTCTAATACAGGACAACTGGACTGCTCTCCACGCAGCCAGTAGCAATGGACATGATGAGGTGGTGAGGGTCCTCTTAGCAACCAAGGCTACAGTCAACACTCAGAGCAAGGTCAGTTACAGTCATTGATTTCAGAGCCAAAAATTATATGATATAGTGGCGCATCTTTTAGAACCAAACATTCAGACCAATCCAAACTTGCGTTTAAAATAGTCATGGCGGTGCTTATGTGGTTTGTTTTTCGTATAGATATGTAGGTCTACGGTTTGGTTTTTGGCCTCTGTGTTTTACAGCTGCATCTATAATAGAGGATGCACGTAATAGTTAGAGCTGCAAGATTCTGCTGATTAGACTTGGACTGTTGGCATTGATCCTTTTTAACAACAATCATCGTCGAGCATTACCCACTCTTCAGCAAAATTAAAAATATCGATCATTACCCACTCTTTCTCTGTGATTCTGCCTGCATGCAGCAAAACAAAAATGTTCATCTTGATAAAGCTAGCATTATGTTATGTAGCTTTGACACCTTCACCGAGGCATCAGCACCTGCGGGTGCTTTCATTTGTTTATAGTGATAGTGGCTGAGTTGCTTAGCCGACCTTTTAGAGCTTGATTCTCTTTATAATCAACATTAAAAGTGATCAATTTGCATATTGTATGGCAGTCAAGACAGGTAACGAGCATGCTGACTATAAATGTAGTTTTAGCCACACCCTATAACGCGAAGTGCTTCACATAAACGTTTTCGTTTCTAATCCCTCTTATTGTTCTACATGTATCTATATCTATGGTGTAACATACTACTGCTCATGTACTACATATTCTAGTAATACGGTAAGCAGGTCGATATACGTTGTATCTGTTTTTTACAGCTCCATCTATGGAGTAATTAATAAAGCATGCAGGTATTCATCAAATGCATGCGTGTACGTAGGTTAGGGTTATAGTAGGCCAATAACTGTAAGGCAATTGCCTTATAAGCGGTTGAAACACTTTGCGGTTATAATTTAGTGATCGCGCAGTTAGCTCTGCAGTAGAACGCTAGCTATTTGCAGCTGTAACCTTGCACTGTTTCGTGGTTTACCGTGCATGAGGCTGTATTTAGCCACTATCTACTAGCAATCACTCAAGTACTCTAGAGAAGTAATCCCATAGGAAATGTCAAGGTTGTAACAAGCTTGCTACAAGGTGGTTTGGTTGCAGAAAGGTTGTTACAACCTGGAAAACAGGTTGTAACAACCTTGCATTGTGGTTGTCATTCTGTACAATTGATTTACAACCTTGTAAAATAGTTGCAGCAACATTGCGTTCTGGTTGCTCATTTTGCTGTTTACAACCTTGTAAAAGACATGGCAAGTGCACCCCAATTGGAATTATTTTCATATCTTGAATGTCAGCTGTCTAGCTTTTAAAGAGCAGGACAGACCTACTGCATACTAGTTTAGCTAACTCAGACTACTCTATAATAGAACAACTAGATGTTTAGGTTTACAAGCCAAAATGAATGACACATCTATTGGTATCTCTTGGTGAGGTGGATCGAAGAGGAGTCAGTAGGAATCATGCCCTCCTCCAATGTGCACCAAGTTGCTGTAGCTGTCGTGAGACTGCAATGGTTGGCCAAGAAGTACTATGATGCCAACATTTTAAAGATGTTCAGTAAGTAGCATTCATGATATTAAAAGCCAGCCAAACGAGTGCTGCAAACTGCGCGCGCTGTGTTAATGCCTAGCCTTGCTATGTCATGCTTTCTATCAAAAGTAGTGTTATAGTACTAGAGACTTAGTATAGGGGGAATTAAGCTTTTTTCAATTTGAATTTGAAAGTGAATAATCTCTATATATATATAGGGGTATGTCTGCAAGAGCTCACACAATTAATGGCTACTAAATAGCTAGGTAGCTAGTAAAAAGCTAGCGCTTTAGTGCAGGACTATAACTCATAAGTTGAATAGAAACTTTTATGCAAACAAGTGATGCTACGAAAGCTGCAACAGCTTTCAATGTGAGTCAAACTAGCCATAACTCAAGAAAGAAGCTTTAGTTTGTAATCTACGAATCAAAATCCAAGAGAATGTGGCTATAGAAGCCTATATATAGAAACTGTTAGTTTTTGTCGCATTGCAGCATTTACAGCCACAGTCACTGTCAGCTTTACCGTGTCCCTTTTGCGGCTACACGTACACCTGAGGCATAACAATGTTGAATGTACGTCTCAAAGATTTTGTACGAATCATCATCCCCTATACCTCTATAGTCCATCCCTCTTGCTCATCACAAAGCATATATAATTAGTGATAGATATGGTCCTATAATTATGACACTTATAATTATGCCAGCACGCAGAGAAAGCTGTGTAGTAAACCATGCACTGGTTAATCGATGCAGTAAACGACAAATGTGCATCATGTCGCCGTGCCATGAGAAGGCAGCGTAGTGGTTTGAAACTCAATCAATCTCTCATCATTAATCGATACTCGAAGAGACTATAATATAGTTTGCTTAGTATTATACTTTGTAATACTATATATACTTTGTTCTGTTATTTATTTTTTATCTCACTCTTAATAGATTTCACTGTTTAACTAGGTTGAAACTACCTTGTTGCAACCCTGTTAGTAACCAGATTGAAACCACCTTGTTGCAACCTTAATAACCAGGTTAAAACCACCTGGCTACAACCTTGAAACAAGCTTGAAATAATTTCAAATCCATGGTTCTGGCAAGGTTGCTGCAACCTTGCCACAACCTTGTAAGACTTGCTTGTTTGAACCTTGCCACAAGGTAGTTATTTCTGTATGGGAATTAATTAATTAAGTTTACATCACTGACAAGCTCTAAGTCCGTTGTTTTTACTCTTGAATTACTCCATGTCAACTTTTCTCTCTCCCTGCTGTGAAGCCAAAACAGTGAAGGACATTGGTTATTATGTACAGTAGAACCTCGCCAATCCGAATAGAGCGGGACCAGACCCCATCCGAATACATGAAATTTCCGGATTACCAGATGTCATTAATTGATTATGAAATCATTAACAAAGACACTTTTGTACATGTATTATGATATTACTGTGGAGCTAGAATAGTCTTTATCTCAACTTTCTCTCCAATACAGTTGAGTGTTGTGAGCTCTCTCTTCGTTTTCTTTGCAGTGGCCATTGTCTTGAGCAGTTTATCGATAAATGTATTGCTGATTCAGCTAAGCAATTTACATTGCGCATGCGCAGTACTCTATTCTACTGACAGCCCCTCCTCTTTTTCAGTTTGCCATTTTGTCCGGATTTGCGAGGTTTCGGATTAAAGGGGTCCGGATTAGCGAGGTTCTACTGTATCTAAATGCTATGGATAAGCTGTACTGTTCAGAAATGTTTGTCCTTCAAACTGGCTTAGTATACTTTTAGACACACCACGGGCCTTGACCTCACATGACTTCATAGTAAGGGCTATTCCTTCTTGTAGAGTATTTTATTGTCGACCTTTTAGAGCTAAATTCTATTACTTTTTAACATCAGCAGATTGTATGGCAGTCAGGACAGGTAATGAGCATGCTGTATAATCCTTTGTGGTTTTAGCCACACCCTATAACGTGGAGTGTTTCACGTAAACATTTTCGTTTCTAATCCCTCATATTGTTCTATATGTATCTATATTTATGGTATAACATACTACTGCTCTGTACTACATGTACAGTCGGGCCAGTCCCCTCTCTGGGCAGCCAGTGTGAATGGTCACCTGAAGTGTGTGGAACTTCTAATCAATGCTGGAGCCAATGTTGATATGCAAGATGAGGTGAGTGTATCTAAGTGTACACATCTCAGAGATTAGCTAGTCGTAGAGTTTCCTCGTTATGTCCTGGTTGTCATTCAAAGTGCGCTCTATGTGAGACATTTATTGCCCATCTGTATGTGGTTTTTGAAAAAGACAATAGTAGGGTGTGTTTAATTGCTCATACCCCTGTTAGTATTGTATTCTCATCATAAGCATTAATTCTGTACCATTTTGTTTCTGTGTCCTTGACCTGTGCATGTTATTTGCTTTTAAGAATCGTGATCTTTACCCATCATTCACTTTTCTATGTACATGTAGGTTAATTGCGCAACTGTATATGGTTTTTTGAAAGGCAACTACGTACGTGCTAGATAAAACCTGTGCTGGTATTGTCTCTTAAATGGATCAGTAAGAATATTACATGTACCGTATATGCTTGATCAGAGGCCGCTCTTGTATAAAGGCCGCACTCAAATAGTAGCCTCCCTTGCTAGGATTCATTCACTTTTATATGTACATGTAGGTGAATTATTATAATTGGGCAACTGTATATGGTTTTTGAAAGACAATTACTTATGTGCTAGATAAAATCTGTGCTGATATTATATCTTATTGATCAGCAAGAATATTCGTTGTGTTCTATGCTATTAGCCTAAATGTCCCTCCGGGAGGAAACGTCTGCATAAACTACCTACTACACTAAGAATAGTCCTATTCATTTAAGAGCCTGGAATTTCCGAACGCCCACTAATTATTACTTCCGGTATACTTGCAACGGAGCATTAACTAGTACGTGAAGTGTATTTGCTCAAACCGTGCAAGCTCCTTGTATATAATAATGTATATATTCACTCTAATACAGGACAACGCGACAGCTCTCCACGTAGCCTGTCAGAATGGACATGATGAGGTGGTGAGGGTCCTCTTAGCAGCCAAGGCTACAGTCAACACTCAAGACAAGGTCAGTTACAGTAATTGATTTCAGAGCCAAAAATTATATGATATAGTGGCGCACCTTTTAGAACCAAACATTCAGACCAATCCAAACTTGCGTTTAAAATAGTCATGGCGGTGCTTATGTGGTTTGTTTTTCGTATAGATATGTAGGTCTACGGTTTGGTTTTGGCCTCTGTGTTTTACAGCTGCATCTATAATAGAGGATGCACGTAATAGTTAGAGCTGCAAGATTCTGCTGATTAGACTTGGACTGTTGGCATTGATCCTTTTTAACAACAATCATCGTCGAGCATTACCCACTCTTCAGCAAAATTAAAAATATCGATCATTACCCACTCTTTCTCTGTGATTCTGCCTGCATGCAGCAAAACAAAAATGTTCATCTTGATAAAGCTAGCATTATGTTATGTAGCTTTGACACCTTCACCGAGGCATCAGCACCTGCGGGTGCTTTCATTTGTTTATAGTGATAGTGGCTGAGTTGCTTAGTCGACCTTTTAGAGCTTGATTCTCTTTATAATCAACATTAAAAGTGATCAATTTGCATATTGTATGGCAGTCAAGACAGGTAACGAGCATGCTGACTATAAATGTAGTTTTAGCCACACCCTATAACGCGAAGTGCTTCACATAAACGTTTTCGTTTCTAATCCCTCTTATTGTTCTACATGTATCTATATCTATGGTGTAACATACTATTGCTCATGTACTACATATTCTAGTAATACGGTAAGCAGGTCGATATACGTTGTATCTGTATTTTACAGCTCCATCTATGGAGTAATTAATAAAGCATGCAGGTATTCATCAAATGCATGCGTGTACGTAGGTTAGGGTTATAGTAGGCCAATAACTGTAAGGCAATTGCCTTATAAGCGGTTGAAACACTCCGCGGTTATAATTTAGCGATCGCGCAGTTAGCTCTGCAGTAGAACGCTAGCTATTTGCAGCTGTAACCTTGCACTGTTTCGTGGTTTACCGTGCATGAGGCTGTATTTAGCCACTATCTACTAGCAATCACTCAAGTACTCTAGAGAAGTAATCCCATAGGAAATGTCAAGGTTGTAACAAGCTTGCTACAAGGTGGTTTGGTTGCAGAAAGGTTGTTACAACCTGGAAAACAGGTTGTAACAACCTTGCATTGTGGTTGTCATTCTGTACAATTGATTTACAACCTTGTAAAATAGTTGCAGCAACATTGCGTTCTGGTTGCTCATTTTGCTGTTTACAACCTTGTAAAAGACATGGCAAGTGCACCCCAATTGGAATTATTTTCATATCTTGAATGTCAGCTGTCTAGCTTTTAAAGAGCAGGACAGACCTACTGCATACTAGTTTAGCTAACTCAGACTACTCTATAATAGAACAACTAGATGTTTAGGTTTACAAGCCAAAATGAATGACACATCTATTGGTATCTCTTGGTGAGGTGGATCGAAGAGGAGTCAGTAGGAATCATGCCCTCCTCCAATGTGCACCAAGTTGCTGTAGCTGTCGTGAGACTGCAATGGTTGGCCAAGAAGTACTATGATGCCAACATTTTAAAGATGTTCAGTAAGTAGCATTCATGATATTAAAAGCCAGCCAAACGAGTGCTGCAAACTGCGCGCTGTGTTAATGCCTAGCCTTGCTATGTCATGCTTTCTATCAAAAGTATTAGAGGTGTTATAGTACTAGAGACTTAGTATAAGGGGAATTAAGCTTTTTTCAATTTGAATTTGAAAGTGAATAATCTCTCTCTATATATATATAGGGGTATGTCTGCAAGAGCTCACACAATTAATGGCTACTAAATAGCTAGGTAGCTAGTAAAAAGCTAGCGCTTTAGTGCAGGACTATAACTCATAAGTTGAATAGAAACTTTTATGCAAACAAGTGATGCTACGAAAGCTGCAACAGCTTTCAATGTGAGTCAAACTAGCCATAACTCAAGAAAGAAGCTTTAGTTTGTAATCTACGAATCAAAATCCAAGAGAATGTGGCTATAGAAGCCTATATATAGAAACTGTTAGTTTTCGTTGCATTGCAGCATTTACAGCCACTGTCACTGTCAGCTTTACCGTGTCCCTCTTGCGGCTAAACGTACACCTGAGGCATAACAATGTTGAATGTACGTCTCAAAGATTTTGTACAAATCATCATCCCCTATACCTCTATAGTCCATCCCTCTTGCTCATCACAAAGCATATATAATTAGTGATAGATATGGTCCTATAATTATGACACTTATAATTATGCCAGCACGCAGAGAAAGCTGTGTAGTAAACCATGCACTGGTTAATCGATGCAGTAAACGACAAATGTGCATCATGTCGCCGTGCCATGAGAAGGCAGCGTAGTGGTTTGAAACTCAATCAATCTCTCATCATTAATCGATACTCGAAGAGACTATAATATAGTTTGCTTAGTATTATACTTTGTAATACTATATATACTTTGTTCTGTTATTTATTTTTTATCTCACTCTTAATAGATTTCACTGTTTAACTAGGTTGAAACTACCTTGTTGCAACCCTGTTAGTAACCAGATTGAAACCACCTTGTTGCAACCTTAATAACCAGGTTAAAACCACCTGGCTACAACCTTGAAACAAGCTTGAAATAATTTCAAATCCATGGTTCTGGCAAGGTTGCTGCAACCTTGCCACAACCTTGTAAGACTTGCTTGTTTGAACCTTGCCACAAGGTAGTTATTTCTGTATGGGAATTAATTAATTAAGTTTACATCACTGACAAGCTCTAAGTCCGTTGTTTTTACTCTTGAATTACTCCATGTCAACTTTTCTCTCTCCCTGCTGTGAAGCCAAAACAGTGAAGGACATTGGTTATTATGTACAGTAGAACCTCGCCAATCCGAATAGAGCGGGACCAGACCCCATCCGAATACATGAAATTTCCGGATTACCAGATGTCATTAATTGATTATGAAATCATTAACAAAGACACTTTTGTACATGTATTATGATATTACTGTGGAGCTAGAATAGTCTTTATCTCAACTTTCTCTCCAATACAGTGAGTCTTGTGAGCTCTCTCTTCGTTTTCTTTGCAGTGGCCATTGTCTTGAGCAGTTTATCGATAAATGTATTGCTGATTCAGCTAAGCAATTTACATTGCGCATGCGCAGTACTCTATTCTACTGACAGCCCCTCCTCTTTTTCAGTTTGCCATTTTGTCTGGATTTGCGAGGTTTTGGATTAAAGGGGTCCGGATTAGCGAGGTTCTACTGTATCTAAATGCTTTATATGCTATGGATAAGCTGTACTGTTCAGAAACGTTTGTCCTTCAAATTGGCTTAGTATACTTTTAGACACACCACGGTCCTTGACCTCCCATGACTTCATAGTAAGGGCTATTCCTTCTTGTAGAGTATTTTATTGTCGACCTTTTAGAGCTAAATTCTATTACTTTTTAACATCAGCAGATTGTATGGCAGTCAGGACAGGTAATAAGCATGCTGTATAATCCTTTGTAGTTTTAGCCACACCCTATAACGCGGAGTGTTTCACGTAAACATTTTTGTTTCTAATCCCTCTTATTGTTCTATATGTATCTATATCTATGGTATAACATACTACTGCTCTGTACTACATGTACAGTCGGGTCTGTCCCCTCTCTGGTTAGCCAGTTACGGTGGTCACCTGAAGTGTGTGGAACTTCTAATCGATGCTGGAGCCAATGTTGATATGCAAGATGAGGTGAGTGTATCTAACTGTACACATCTCAGAGATTAGCTAGTCGTAGAGTTTCCTCGTCATGTCCTGGTTGTCATTCAAAGTGCGCTCTATGTGAGACATTTATTGCCCATCTGTATGTGGTTTTTGAAAAAGACAATAGTAGGGTGTGTTTAATTGCTCATACCCCTGTTAGTATTGTATTCTCATCATAAGCATTAATTCTGTACCATTTTGTTTCTGTGTCCTGGACCTGCGCATGTTATTTGCTTTTAAGAATCGTGATCTTTACCCATCATTTACTTTTCTATGTACATGTAGGTTAATTGCGCAACTGTATATGGTTTTTGAAAGGCAATTACGTACGTGCTAGATAAAATCTGTGCTGGTATTGTCTCTTAAATGGATCAGTAAGAATATTACATGTACCGTATATGCTCGATCAGAGGCCGCTCTTGTATAAAGGCCTCCCTTGCTAGCAAAATGAAACATTTAGTAGCCGCTCTCAAATAGTAGCCTCAGTGAACTTTGACTCTAGCATTTCTGCACGTGGCAGCCAAAAAATTTACGTACGTGCTAGATAAAATCTGTGCTGATATTATCTCTTATGGATCAGCAAGAATATTCGTTGTGTTCTATGTTATTAGCCTAAATGTCCCTCTACTGGGAGGAAATATCTGCATAAACTACCTACTACACTAAGAATAGTCCTATTCATTTAAGAGCCTGGAATTTCCGAACGCCCACTAATTATTACTTCCGGTATACTTGCAACGGTGCATTAACTAGTACGTAAAGTGTATTTGCTCAAACCGTGCAAGCTCCTTGTATATAATAATGTATATATTCACTCTAATACAGGACAACTGGACTGCTCTCCACATAGCCTGTCAGAATGGACATGATGAGGTGGTGAGAGTCCTCTTAGCAGCCAAGGCTACGGTCAACACTCAGAGCAAGGTCAGTTACAGTAATTGATTTCAGTGCCAAAAATTATATGATATAGTGGCGCACCTTTTAGAACCAAAACATTCAGACCAATCCACACTTGCGTTGTTTGTTTTTTGTATAGATATGTAGGTCTACGGTTTGGTTTTTGGCCTCTGTGTTTTACATACTCTATCTATTGAGGGCCTAAACAGCAAAAAACCTTGTTTTTAAGCCAGCCGCTTTTGTTGCTAAAGATATTGTATAATAGTTTCAGCAGCTAGCTAGCCAAACACATTGACGCATGACGTCACATGCAATGATGAACCTCATTAACAACACTACATAATCTACACAATCTTGGGTAATGAATAAATTAGCCTCAGTCTCTCTAAATTAACGCTATGTCGACAACTGGGCTTGGTATCTATTGTCAAAGTGATAGTGCAAATGCACAAGTTCCCCAGAATCTGAGGAATTTGTTCTATACATTAGTTTGTAAGTAAACTAGTTTGTGCACATTACAGATCACCAGGACATGGCGAAGAGGAAACTGTATGACTGGACGATTGTTTTAGAAACTCTAGCATGGCGAATAGTATATGTATAGCTAGCTCAATCCTCACAACAATTAGTGTAGTTTATAGATCTACGGTATACACTTTCGTTTTGGCCACATAATGATAGATCATTAGCACGGTGGGCTAATAGTAGGGTTGGGTTGAATGAGCAAAAAGTCCCCGGGCCTCTGTGATGATTCGGAACAATAAAATCTGCAATACCTAAATAAATACACATGATCCTTGCCAGAACGCAATAGTTAGATCGCAACGGGTCAACATTTCTGCTCATTCGCAAAGGCCAGCAAAATATTCTAGTAGTACGGTAAGCAGGTCGATATATGTTGTATCTGTATTTTACAGCTCCATCTATGGAGTAATTAATAAAGCATGCAGGTATTCATCAAATGCATGCGTGTACGTAGGTTAGGGTTAGTAGGCCAATAACTGTAAGGCAATTGCCTTATAAGCATTGACAAGGAGTTCAGTATGCAACTCTAATAGACTGCTGTACACAAAAAGCATTCCTCCAGATCTACGTCACAGATACTAGCTGTTGTAACCGCAACTAGCAGGAAAGGCAATGAATAAAGATCAGTAACTATATTCATTGCCTTTTTCTAACTGGCAGTTGTAAATGAATAACATTAGTGATAATTATCACAATCATAATTATCATGTTATTCTTTTGTTTACACTGGCAAACACTTATAAACATACTGCTCATGTACAGTTGGGACAGTCCCCTCTCTGGTCAGCCAGTTACGATGGTCACCTGAAGTGTGTGGAACTTCTAATCGATGCTGGAGCCAATGTTGATATGCAAGAAGAGGTGAGTGTATCTATCTGTACACATCTCAGAGATTAGCTAGTCATAAAGTTTCCTCTGTCATGTCGTGAGGCTTATCAACCTAAAACGTGGTCTGTGAGCTGATGTGTGTGTGTGTGTGTGTTCACCTTCTCATCACTCCTCACTTGACTCTGTACAGACTGGAGCTACTGCGCTGTACGCAGCTTCTCAGAATGGTCACTTGAGGGTAGTTGAAGTGTTAATTGCAGCTATGGCTCAGGTGGACATGCAAAAGGAGGTGAGGTTTAATTGCTCATAATTAATAGTATGGCTAAGAGTGCAATATGGGATTAATAGCACGAGTAACAAGCAATGGCAAGGATACTAATTGCATGAGGCGTAGCCAAGTCGTATTAACCTTGCCAGCGTATTCGAAAACAACCCGTTATCAAATACAGTGTGCAATTAACAGCGTGCAATTACTTGACAGGTAATTTCACGCTGTCAATGACGACGTGCAATTACTTGACCGGATGTGATACGGGAGATTAATTGCTGTACACTCTCCAGTCGCTAATAGCACATCATACAATTATAATACCTAATAAGCTTTTAGCTCTGCTTTTAAGACTCATAATCCTTACCTATCATTCACAGTGCGCTTCTATGTGATTGCATATCTGTATGTGCATGGTTTATGAAAAAGACAATAGCAGGGTTCTGCCTACAGTGATCGTTTAGGTAAGCTGCGACCACCACTAGATATTTTCCGACCACCACTTAGCCTTTCCGACCACTGCTTTACATTCTACAAGTACTGGCTAGTCCAGTTTAGCTGCTAGTACAGTCTTCGCTTGGTAACCCTTCGCTTACCAGTTTTACTGTCTTGATGTGCCTTATATATATATAGAGCTAACTATTAATTGAACTCTACTGCGCATGACCAGAACAATTAATTGAAGCTGCATGGCTTTGTTGAGTTCGAGGAGTACTATACTGCAGCTAGCTAGCTAGCTATACTGTAACTCTGCCTTAAAACAGGGAGTTGGACCACCTGCTAAGGGAAAGACAAGCTAGAGAGTGAGCAACTGGGTGCAGTTAATACTTCCAAGTACTGATTATGACCCTGTGATGAAGAAATCTTAGTATAGCACCATACTGTACTGATGCAAGTACAACAATGTACATATATAATTATTTCAGCTGTATATACTTACATGGCTTACAACAAATGCTGCATGTTCAAATTTGTGTCCCCCTTCCCGTACACACCCCCTGCATGGGCGAATTTTCCCCCATCATTTTTAACCACCTCTCAAAATTCCTGGGCAGAACCCTGCAATAGTACGGTGTGGTAAAGATCTGTTATGGCCCGTCTTTGTGTGTGTGTGTGTGTGTGTGTGTGTGTGTGTGTGTGTGTGTGTGTGTGTGTGTGTGTGTGTGTGTGTGTGTGTGTGTGTGTGTGTGTGTGTGTGTGTGTGTGTGTGTGTGTGTGTGTGTGTGTGTGTGTGTGTGTGTGTGTGTGTGTGTGTGTGTGTGTGTGTGTGTGTGTGGACTGCTACAGCTGCTGAAAGATCAATGAAGTGCAGGTATGAGGTTCTATAGGCTTCTAGTAACTGTATTTTAATATCTGCTTGAGTCTCGAGTTATGCTTAGTTTTGCTTACTTGGAATGCCATTGCAGCCTTTTCAGAAGAGTGCGCAGAATAACTTGTCCACGGAGTGTTGCTACTCTACTTAGTAGTAGCTCTAGCTGCACTAGAACGCTGTAGCTATTGGTAGCTGCAAGGGTGAGAAGAGAGCTGCAAGGCTCTGCTAATGCAGCCATTTATTTTAGACTTGGACTTTTGGCATTGATCGTTTTTAATAAGAATCATGGTCGATCATTACCCACTCTTTGAGTTTCCTTGTGTTTCTAGATTTTGCCTTTGCTGCATCAAAATTAAAAATGTTCATCATGGTCATTATAATGATAGCATTTTTAAGCTATTAGTAGCATTATATGTTATGTAGCTTTGACACCTCCACCGAGGCATCAACACTCACGGTGCTTTCATTGTCCAAGCTCGGTCCCTGGTCGAGTTCTTTCTAAAATAACACTAGGTCTGCAACTGGGCCTAGTATCTATAGCCAAGGTGATAGTGAAAATACGCAACTGAGTTCCCCAGAATCTGGGGAATTCGTTTTACGCTAGTTTGTAACATTTTACCGATCACCGGGACATGGTGAGGAGGAAACTCTATGACTGGACGATTGTTTTAGAAACTGTAGCATGGCGAGTAGTGTATGTATTATCGAGTACACATGTCATGCACATGAGACGAGGACTTCTATGCTATCCTCAGGAAGAAAGCTTGAGAAAACTATATTAAGTAGATACTTTTCAATTCTAGCATCTAAAAGTCTTTCAAGCCATTGACGTTACTTTTTCCATATTTATGCCGTTGCTAGGTTAGCATCCAAGCTAGATGATGTTGATGACCACACCCTTAGGTATATTTTTGTTGTTAAGGGGTGCTCAACTCATGCTTGAGGCGCACCTTGGTTGTACGTAGTTGACCTATACTTATTCACTTGTCTCTGTACAGGATGGGGCCACAGCATTGCACACAGCCTGTGATGAAGGTCACTGTGAAGTGGTAGAGTGCTTAGTGGAGAGAGCCCACTGTGACACCAGTGAGTTCTATGTACATAATTATATTACGCCTCGGTCTGCATGCAGCAATGCAAAGATGTTCATCATGATATAATGTTTGTTATTGTCAAGGGCATATGAAGAGAAGAGGGCATGCAACTCACAATGTATACTGTGTGTGCGTCAGCAGGATATGCTGTGATTAAGATTTAGCCAGCTGCCCACTAGTAAACAGAGTAAAAACAAGAGTATAAAGTGCGTGCACGTGCAATAAATTCTTCACTATTCTGACATAAACTCCCTCCATTTATAATACGATAGATTGTTGTTGCACGCCCTCTTCTTTTCACACGCCCTTGCTATTGCTAATAGCCTGCATGTAGTTTTATGTTATACCTCCACCGAGGCGTCAGTACCTGCTGTGCTTTCATTCTGATAGTGCCGCTTACACTACTTTAACCCCCCCCCCATAGACATAATTATAGCAACTATATAGCTGTGACAACATTGCATGTAACCATAAGGCCAAGTGTCGTTTCCTAGTTGCATGCAACAACCGCTATAATTAATCATGTGCTTGTACTGGCCTCATAATTAGTATATCACACAGTTCAGTTAAGTAGAATGATTGTGAAATAAGCAAGAGTCAGCCTCATAGCATTGTTTGCGTCCATATGAACTGTTTTTACTCTGTGGAATCAATTTTTGTCTTATTCCAGTTGTAAAAAGGAATAATGGCATGACTCCCCTCCACACTGCTTGCTACGGTGGACACAAAGATGTGGTACAGTACATGGTGGAGAGAGCCCACTGTGACACCAGTGAGTGTGATGATCCAGTTAGTAATACCGTATTAGTCACATGACTGGTTTGCATATAGCCCTTACAAACGAAACAAGATACACATTTTTTAGGCTGTAGCTACAGCAACAGTGGAGTGTAATTACCTTAAGGTGACATATTTTCGCGTGTATTAATTTCTGCTATTTCTGCGAATGAGAGTAAAATCGCAAAATTAAGACTCGCAAATAATTGGTCGCCCTCTTGTTTAATGTATCCAGATCGACATTTCATACCGCAAAATGTACAAAACTGTAAAAACGTAAACAAATCTACCTGTGAAAATATGTCACCTTAAGGTATTTATATGTTTGTTATAGTATCACTGACCTTATGTGCAGGTGTAACTGATGCTGGAGGCAGGACTCCACTTGACTATGCAATACAGAGAGGTCATACTGAAACCATCGAATATCTTCAGTCTCTTGGGGCACCATCTGCTGCTCCCAGTCAGAGCACCGACCCTCCAATCGACCAGCAGCCTCAAGGTACATATATACAGTTAGTGGTATATAGAGCAGGCAGTGCCGTAGTGTATGCTACATGAGTGCATGAATAACAATCATAAATGCATGTACTGTGTTTATTGTATATCACTCTTCTGCATGGTTTCTTTATTATGTTACATGTACATTATCCTATTTTCTGCATACATGATCAGTATACTATGATGTACAGTACTGTTTTTACTCTGTGCAGGGTTGTTGAACAAGCTACAATCACCCGCCGCTATTCAACGGTCAGAGCGCATATCTCGAACAGTAAACGTGATTAATACTCTACACAAGCTTATAGGCATCACTCGTAAAAAAACTAAACAATTGTTTTCTCGGAGAAGCAAAGAAAGTGAGTTATGTACATGACTGTTTGCATGTATTATGTACTTTAATGTGTGGTGCTCCACGCGTGCTTGACTGCAAGAACATTTACTAGTTAGAAAAGGTAACGCTGTATGTTCAGTTAGGGTACTGCTATAATATCAACACAGAAAAGGAGTACCTCAAAAACAAGAGTGATCATATCCTGGCCGAGCGTGAAGGACTGCTACCTCTAGGGAGTAAGGAACTGTACGTGTCATATAATTATGATATGAACCCAACTTAGGTTATCAAGATGTTATATTGTCTCCTCATCTACCAACTGGAAACATAAGTCAACCGCAAGAATCCAAACACAGTTTCGGTGAGTGTATATACCTTTACTGTATAGCACAACATTTTCGAGGCACTTATATTTTGTGGAATGGCCTCTAAAGCACGTTGAATAAATTCTGTGAGTTGACTGCTTACCGGAAGCATTCTCAGGCTACGCTTTTAATCTTTGCACGTTATAGCAGATAATTCTAATGTTCGTGTACGAGTGCTAACCCACGAAAACAGTAAGCCCCTCGAAAATTGTGCACTATAGTAGAACCTCGCTAATGCAAAGAGCCGGATATATGACATTTCAATTACATGAAGTTTCGGATTATCATTAATTGATTATGAATATCATTAAAGAAGATGTATTATGATAATACTGTGGCCAGAAGGGAAGCTGCTAGCTAGAAAAGTCTTTTATATCTCAACTTCTCTCCAATAAATTAGTACCCTAAAAACATCTGAAAAACGCTAAAATTACTACCCGTCTATAATAGTAACCTGAGGTATGTGAGGTATGTGTATTGCCTTTCAGAATGACTGCTTTTTGCATGTGCACTCTATTTTTCCTTTCCTCCGCTCAGATTTCCCTGGTGTTGAAGCTGTAGCCCACACTCACGTGATTGTCACCAACTCATCCCAAACCTTCGTCTGGGATGGCCATGGGTTCAAACTTCACATACCTCAGGACTCTCTGCCAGCTGGTGTTGACCAATGTCGACTAGACATCATGGCCAGTGTAGCTGGACGTTACCAGTTTCCTGACAATCTCCAGTTGGTCAGCGGTGTATTCTGGTTGCGTCCTCATCCCCCGGATCCATTCCAGAAGCTGCTGACAGTCGAAATACAGCACTGTGCGAAGATGACCGGCTCCACCAAGCTCTCATTTGTAAAAGCACTTTGCTCCCAGGAGAGTCTGCCCTACACATTCAAGCAGCTCGAAAGACGTGGCTTGTTCGCTGATCAGACATCGTACGGTTCACTGGAGCTGTCTCGGTTCAGTGGACTGGCGGTGACAGGAGAGGATGTGGAGAGAGTGTACACTGCCAGCCTCTACTACCTTGGCTCAGAGCTGCATAGCAGGGAAATACATTTTGTTGTCAGCTGGAATGATGCGATTCATAGAACAGTAAGTGGACAATATTATTACACAACAGCAATTTACTGTTGTCTATGTACACTGTACAGCGTGTAAGTGAGGAGTATTCCTCTAAAGAAGCCATTCTCGGACTGAATCATATCGTTGAGTTTGAAGAGGACAGAATAACACTAGATGTTCCTAATGATGGTGCTGAAGTTAGTGGAGGGTGGAGAATAACGCCGATGTTTCATCCTACGGTAGTTAATTATACATGTACTTATAATTATTACATCATTTCTATATAGGTAATGAAGAAGCATGTTGATCAGTTCAAACCTGGGCAGTCAATTCCGCACTGCCACTTAAATGCTGAGCTGACAAGCAACGATGAAATGTCTCCTCCCAAGCTACTCCACCAAGTCAAGCTAGTGGGTGCAAAGGATCCCTTCAAATTCATCACTCTTAACTTGGTCCTCCAGCGAACTCTTCCAGGTCAGAACACACCATTGATTGTGTATGTGTGATACCAAAAGAGTATAAAAAAGAAAGAGCATGCAACAACAACAAAATAAAATTCAAACCGTGGCCAGATGAATGCACATAAGCACTTCATGCCGTGTCTATATTCATTCGCCCACGGTTTGAATTTTGATTTATGTATAGAGATAGTTACTTGCATGCCCTGTTTTCTTTTATATGCCCTGTGTGATACTTTACAGTATACCGTATAGTGCACAATTTTTGTGGGGCTTAATTTTCGCTGTTTTCGTGGGTTAGCAATCCTACGACATTATAGGACCACAAAATGCTTAACTGACAGAAGACACAACGTACGTCATTTGACCAGATAGCGCGAAATTTATTCAACGAAAAAGCCATTCCACGAAATGAAATTTAAGTGCCTCGAAACTTTTGCTCTATGCGGTATACAACTCTCGGTTTAAATTTGTTTTACAGGTTTCTGTGTCGAATGTATTTAGTTCCAGGGTATAATGGTGGAAACATAATTATTATGTGCTATATAGAGCAGTACGTTCCACACCTCTTTCCCTCTTTCTTTGTCATCCCCTCAAGGCTTTGTTGTCATAATGGCTATAATTATTCTGTACATTGGTGGTTTGTTATGAATCTTCATATAGCGGGATGGGTGTGTGTGTGTGTGTGTGTGTTATCTCTCCTTTCATTCTATACTGTAGGATCACCTGCTCAACCAGTGAGTACAGCTCTTCAACAGTTGATGGACAACTGTCAGCTCAGTGTTACCCAAATCAACCGTGGAATCCAACAAAAAGACATACCATTTTTGGCTGCATATTTCGATATTGTTGAGCTCTATGTCGATGTGATGGAATTATCTCCTGGCGAGCAAAATGATGTCAGCAAAAAGGCAAATACTCATGTAGCTATGATCGAGTGCTTGAAAATCTGGAAAAGAAGGAAGCTCTCACAAGCGACATTCAGGGTCCTTCTGGAGATGTTAGTAAAGCTGAAGAAAGAGGCGATTGCTGCTCAAGTCTGTCAGTACTTGAAGGTGAGCGTTTGTCTGTGTATGTCAGGCTACTCTTATAATATGCCCATAGTCTTACTGTGCATTCACTGTATGTGTGTCTATAGCCCCTACTATTACTAACAGGTATTTTGCTGACAAACTGCTCACTGTATTGCCTCGTCCCCAGGCCGAGTTGTTTCTAAAATAACGCTAGGTGGCCAACTAGACCTGGTAAAGTTGTATTATGGGCGTGTCTATAGCAATAGTAAACTGTTGTTGTAAAACATGCCGTACACATGTATGTCTATTTTAATCACTACTGTGGGCTTTTGATGCTCATTGAAGCTGCAGTCTTAGCTTTCTTGTAGCTAATATTAAAATTATAAGGTGTTAAGAGATTTTTGAGATTACAGCAGCTTTTATGGAGAATATCCACATTATTGAATCTGAAACCACGCCCATATACAATCTTTACCAGGCTTAGTTGGCGACCTAGCGTTACTTTAGGGACAACTCGGCCTGGGGACGAGGCTATTCACTATACTGATCTTGTATGATTAGCCAGCCACTCACTAACTCTTTTTATTGCCTCCATGCATAGGAGCTGTGAGGAGGTGCACATAATACAGCACTCTGGTCCATGGACTGTAGAGATGCCTGAACAGAACCCTCAGATCAGCTTTATCCCCAAAGTGTAGTTATTATTGTCCTGCACATTGTGTTTTGTAATTATTGTGTGTGTTGAACTTTTGTAGCCTCCTTCGCAGCCTCTCCTTTTTCTGTTCTTTGTCACAGAAGAGAAAATTGGAGGAACAAAGAAAGAAAGAAGGAAGCAACTAAGAAAAAGGAGAGCCTGCCTTGCTAAGTCGCGTGATCCCCTACTGACGTAGACAAATTTTAACGAGCGTGGGCGAGAGAAAACCTCAATAACTGTCCTCCCACACAGTACTTGGAGCGTATTTACCAGGAACATAATCTGTTATGAACAGTACAGTACAGTGCAGTAGAGTCAGCCTTCGTGAGACCTTTAGTCAGTAGAGGAAGTATGAAAGACTAGAGTAGAGTAGACTATACTGCTGTAATAATTATATCTACTAATCAAGTGGGTCTGTTCTGAACTCAGGAAAAAAAACTGAGCTAAATAGTCTCTTTAGTCTTTACTAGGTAAGCCCTCGTCTACGATGTCTCCACGCTTGATTCTGGCTTACTATCTACGATGCTAACAGCTTTTATTTAGAGTTTGCAATGCGTAGGCATGCTGTAGCTTTTTGCTCTGTCAGGCTCCGCCCAGCTAGTGATTGCCCACGTTCATTTTCACTTGTCTACCACTCGTCTACCGTCACGCGACTTAGCAAGGCAGGCTCTCCTTTTTCTTAGTCTCTTCCTTCTTTCTTTCTTTGTTCCTCCAATTCGTCCCGTATTTTATCTTATTGAACTACAGTGACAAAGAACAGAAAAAGGAGAGGCTGCTAAGGAGGCTAGAACTTTTGTTGTTTCTGATTATTATGAGCTAGCACTCCATTATGACCTAATAATTGATGGTATAGCAATAAACTGTTGCTACAACAGTACCAGCCGATAACATAAGAACTGCATGAGATACAATGTAGAGGTTAGTCCTTTAAACTACATTCATATACAGCAATGATTTGTGCTGGCAATGCAAGTCTCTGCTGTGTTGGCACATATGAATATCTGGACCACTTGTGAATATTAGGATAAGGAAGAAAAATATCTGGAGGGTATTCTGCCGTTGGCAATTATTTACGGAATTAATATAATGGTGCTATCCGGTAACCAGATGGTCCAGTTCCCTTTATCCGATCACTGTCCACACCATGACAATGCATTGTTATTATTATGTGATCACACCTTCCTTACTAGTTCTGCTAACTGTTTACTGCATTCATAATTATAGTTATCATGTGCATACTAGCTGTTAACATGTTTGCTAGCTTGCTTTCATTGTGGCTAATTTATCCCTAGCTTAATGCAATGTCAGTCTTCCTCTATAACTAGCCATAACTCGAGAAAGAA
This sequence comes from Halichondria panicea, assembly GCF_963675165.1. Classification (NCBI taxonomy): domain Eukaryota; kingdom Metazoa; phylum Porifera; class Demospongiae; order Suberitida; family Halichondriidae; genus Halichondria; species Halichondria panicea. The sequence goes on from NC_087384.1 coordinate 1,761,009, forward strand.
GCTTTAGTTTAATTGCTAATCCACGAATAAGAGAACGTGGCTAGAAGCCTATAGAAGCTGTTAGGTTTCGTCGCATTACAACCGTATACATGTACACACACAGTCAGCTTTACCGTATCCCTCGTGCGGCTACACCTCGAGGCATAATTATAGCTACCAAATAACTCAATATCTTGTGTAAATACCGTTACGCTCTCTCTCAAATTGCCACAGTTATTGGAGGTAATTCCGGACTAAAATATTGCTATTTTTCCCCCAATGAGTGCATGACAGACAGCTGTATGTGTTTGTTAGCACCATGCATGTATACCAAATGTACCACAATCGTACATTACTGTATATTGTATAGCGCGAAATTTTCAGGGTCTTAATTTTCGCTGATTTCGTGGGTTAGCAATCCTACACGAAATTAAGTCCACGAACACATCATTTGCTATAAAATACAAATTTATAAAGGCGTGGCAGTCATTCCCCAAACATTGTGCAACGAACTTATTTCAGAGGCCATTCCACGAAATGTAAGTGTGTGCTTCGAAAATTTCGCACTATACGGTATGTAGTTGATTGAACACACCCCCTCATAGGTTGCATTGCATGTACAATCAACATGTATGTGTATTGTTTGCTTGAAAATTGATTATTTGAGACGTAGCTCAATGGTTTGGCAAATTATTCTTGAGGGGCCTAATATTATTTGAAGATTATACAGCATGGCTTTGCACTTGTGTTAGCAGGAATAGGAAGGATGAGTATGAAACAGAGTCAAATACATGCACTCATGCACGGGGGGCTCGAGGTGAGCTATGTACCAGTATGTACTTTTTGCAGTCAAACCGTATATACATAATGTAAATCAACCACTACATTTTTTGTGCCCAGTGGGACCACATTGACATGATCATAAATTATGCACGTTTACACTATAATTATTCTACACACGTGTGGTCAGAACAATGTCATAATAATTATAGCTATAATTATACTAAATCTTATAACTATATATACTTATGACGATATACGTGTCATGGCGCTATTATTATTTATGTTTGTCATTGTCATTGAAAAAAAATTATGCTGTCTGAAAAAAACGTTGATGAAAGTGACATGTATGCACCAATCCTTGTAACCACACTTCATGCCGTGAAGAACATAATTATAAATAAACACAAACAAAATGAACAAAAGCAAAGTTTCAAAAGAGCCATGAATGTTTTATGAATTCATGTTTGAATATCTTTTCAGCGTCATCTTTATTCGAAGTGAACATCTTTCTCTTTGGAGATTTGCTCAGTTTTTCCTTCCTAGCTGGGGAGTCTTGCTCCAGTCTCTGATAGAGGTTCTGATGTACTATTTCAGCCATGTCACTCTGTAGGTGTATAAGCAAACCTTGTAACCCAACAAAGTAACTACATGCATGATAAGAGTGCTAAATACAGCACCGTATATAGCAGGTAATTTTCGTGGGGTAAAAATTTGAACAGCAGTGATTTTCGTGAATAAAAAATGTCTTGTTTTCTTCATTATACGTGCACTGCATTGCATGTGTTCTGGTAAACTATGCCTATAGGTTTTCGTTGAGGTCAGCTTGCCCACGAAAATAACGAATATTTTACCCACGAATTACCCGCTACAATTTTTACGGTATAAATATAATTATATTATGCCTCGGTCTGCATGCAGCAATGCAAAAATGTTCATCACGATATAATGTTTGTTATCGTCAAGGGCATACGAAGAGAAGAGGGCATACAACTCACAATGTATACTGTGTATGCGTCGTATTATTGATGAGTTAGCAGGATATGCTATATTTAGCTGTGATTAAGATTTAGCCAACTGCCCACTAGTGAACAGAGTAAAGAGTATAAAGTGCGTGCACGTGCAATAAATTCTTCACTATTCTTAGACATAAACTCCCTCCATTTATAATACGATAGATTGTTGTTGCACGCCCTCTTCTTTTCATACGCCCTTGCTATTGCTAATAGCCTGCATGTAGTTTTATGTTATATACCTCCACCGAGGCGTCAGTACCTGCTGTGCTTTCATTCTGATAATGCCGTTTACACTACTTTAACCCCCCCCCCCCCCATAGACATAATTATAGCAACTATATAGCTGTGACAACATTGCATGTAACCGTAGTGTAGGGCCAAGTGTCGTTTCCTAGTTGCATGCAACAACCGCTATAATTAATCATGTGCTCGTACTGGCCTCATAATTAATATATCAGACAGTACAGTTAAGTAGAAGGATTGTGAAATATGCGAGAGACAGCCTCATAGCATTATTTGCGTCCATATGAACTGTTTTTACTCTGTGGAATCAATTTTTGTCTTATTCCAGTTATAAAAATGAATAATGGCCTGACTCCCTTCCACACTGCTTGCTTCGGTGGACACAAAGATGTGATACAGTACATGGTGGAGAGAGCCCACTGTGACACCAGTGAGTGTGATGACCCTGTTAGTAATAGCGTATTAGTCACATGACTGGTTTGCATTATCCTTTACAAATAAGATACACATTTTTTAGGCCGTAGCAACAGCAACAGTGGAGTATAATTATTTATATGTTGGTTATAGTATCACTGACCTTATGTGCAGTTGTAACTGATGCTAGAGGCAGGACTCCACTTGACTTGGCAATACAGGAGGGTCACACTGAAACCATTGAATATCTTCAGTCTCTTGGGGCACCATCTGCTGCTCCCAGTCAGAGCACCGACCCTCCAGTAGACCAGCAGCCTCAAGGTACATATATACAGTTAGTGGTATAGAGCAGGCAGTGCCGTAGTGTATGCTACATGCGTGCATGAATACAATCATATATACATACTCTACATGCATGCACTGTGTTTATTGTGCATCACTCTTCTGCATGGTTTCTTTATTATGTCACATGACTTTATCCTATTTCCTGCATACATGATCAGTATACTATGATGTACAGTACTGTTTTTACTCTGTGCAGGGTTGTTGAACAAGCTACAATCACCCGCTATTCAACAGTCAGAGCACACATCTCGAACAGTAAACGTGATTAATACTCTACAGAAGTTTATGGGCATCACTCGTAAAAAAACTAAACAATTGTTTTCTCGGAGAAGCAAAGAAAGTAAGTTAGGCCACTCCAAGTGACACTCTGGTTTCTGGTCCTGAAGTTTTTCTAATTGCATGCGGGCGGGCGGCTTTTCTCATTATGTCATTATCAATTTCACCTTATGAATCTCATTATTTTGCAAATGAATATCATTATCACACTATTTTGTACCACATGGACCATTCTGCGCATGCGTAGTAGAAATAATGAGATAGAAATCCAATAATGAGATAGAAATCCAAGAATAAAATCTGATGCGGGCGGTGGACCAGAAACCAGAGTATCACTTGGAGTGGCCTTATGTACATGACTGTTTGCATGTATTATGTACTTTAATGTGTGGTGCTCCACGCGTGCTTGACTGCAAGAACATTTACTAGTTAGAAAAGGTAACGATGTATGTTCAGTTAGGGTACTGCTATAATATCAACACAGAAAAGGAGTACCTCAAAAACAAGAGTGATCATATCCTGGCCGAGCGTGAAGGACTGCTACCTCTAGGGAGTAAGGAACTGTACGTGTCACATAATTATGATATGAACCCAACTTAGGTTATCAAGATGTTATATTGTCTCCTCATCTACCAACTGGAAACATAAGTCAACCGCAAGAATCCAAACACAGTTTCGGTGAGTGTATATACCTTTACTGTATAGCACAACATTTTCGAGGCACTTATATTTTGTGGAATGGCCTCTAAAGCACGTTGAATAAATTCTGTGAGTTGACTGCTTACCGGAAGCATTCTCAGGCTACGCTTTTAATCTTTGCACGTTATAGCAGATAATTCTAATGTTCGTGTACGAGTGCTAACCCACGAAAACAGTAAGCCCCTCGAAAATTGTGCGCTATAGTAGAACCTCGCTAATGCAAAGAGCCGGATATATGACATTTCAATTACATGAAGTTTCGGATTATCATTAATTGATTATGAATATCATTAAAGAAGATGGTATTATGATAATACTGTGGCCAGAAGGGAAGCTGCTAGCTAGAAAAGTCTTTTATATCTCAACTTCTCTCCAATAAATTAGTACCCTAAAAACATCTGAAAAACGCTAAAATTACTACCCGTCTATAATAGTAACCTGAGGTATGTGTATTGCCTTTCAGAATGACTGCTTTTTGCATGTGCACTCTATTTTTCCTTTCCTCCGCTCAGATTTCCCTGGTGTTGAAGCTGTAGCCCACACTCACGTGATTGTCACCAACTCATCCCAAACCTTCGTCTGGGATGGCCATGGGTTCAAACTTCACATACCTCAGGACTCTCTGCCAGCTGGTGTTGACCAATGTCGACTAGACATCATGGCCAGTGTAGCTGGACGTTACCAGTTTCCCGACAATCTCCAGTTGGTCAGCGGTGTATTCTGGTTGCGTCCTCATCCCCCGGATCCATTCCAGAAGCTGCTGACAGTCGAAATACAGCACTGTGCGAAGATGACCGGCTCCACCAAGCTCTCATTTGTAAAAGCACTTTGCTCCCAAGAGAGTCAGCCCTACACATTCAAGCAGCTCGAAAGACGTGGCTCGTTCGCTGATCAGACATCGTACGGTTCACTGGAACTGTCTCAGTTCAGTGGACTGGCGGTGACAGGAGAGGATGTGGAGAGAGAGTACACTGCCAGCCTCTTCTACCTTGGCTCAGAGCTGCATAGCAGGGAAATACATTTCGTTGTTAGCTGGAATGATGAGATTCATAGAACAGTAAGTGACAACATTTTCACATGCAACAGTTGCCTATATATATATATATGCTGCACAGCGTGTAAGTGAAGAGTACTCCTCTAAAGAAGCAATTCTCGGAGTGAATCATTTTGTTGAGTTTGAGGAGGACAGAATAACACTGGATATTCCTAAGGATGGTGCTGAAGTCAGTGGAGGGTGGAAAATAACGCCGATGTTTCATCCTACGGTATTTAAATGTGTATACATGTACTGATAGTACGATAGTACAATATCTCCATAGGTAATGAAGAAGCATGTTGATCAGTTCAAACCTGGACAGTCAATTCCGCACTGCCACTTAAATGCTGAGCTGACAAGCAACGATGAGATGTCTCCTCCCAAGCTGTTCCACCAAGTCAACCTAGTGGGTGCAAAGGATCCCTTCAAATTCATCACTCTTATTCTGGACCCCCAACGAACTCTTCCAGGTCAGAACCAACCATCATGCATGTTTTGTGTGATACCCTTCATTAAAAAATTCTCAGTTTATTGTTTGTGTGCCGAAGGAAGGTGTATATATGTGAGGTTCACTTTCCTATACGGACTTGCCAGTAAGCAGTCCCACACCTCCCTCGCTCATTATTTGTCATCCCCTAAAGTCTTTGTTGTCATGACTATATGTGTGCATTGGTGGTTTTGTTGTTAGTGTTTATGCACATAGCAGTATATATACTGTATTATCTGACCTGTCATTCCAGCTGTCGGATCATCTGCTCAACCAGTGAGTACAGCTCTTCAACAGCTGATGGACAAATGTCCGCTCACTTCTGCCCAAGTCAACAGGCAAGTCCAGCAAGAAGACGTATCATATTTAGCTCCCTGTTTTGACAATGTGGAGCTCTATGTCGATGCTATGAAATTAAACCCTGGAGAACAAAGTGATGTCCAGTTGAAAAAGAGTAACCGCCTAGCTATGATCGAGTGTTTGAAAATCTGGAGAGGAAAACAGCGCTCACAAGCGACATTCAGGGCCCTTCTGGAGATGTTAGTAAAACTGAGAAAAGGGGAGATTGCTGACCTAGTCTGTCAGTACTTGAAAGTGAGTGTTTGTGTGTACCCCTTATCGTAGTGTCACTAAACCTTCGTCTTACGCATGCTGGGAAGTTATGCTCAGTATAATTATAGGTGCATGTGTGTGCGCACTCTATGTGTGTCCCCCCTATACTGGTGTTTCATTGTCAAACTGAAAACTGTACGTCCTACACCCACCATGCAGTCATTGATATAAGGTTACTGAACTGTGATTAGCCACCCACCCACTAACTCATTCTTTATTGCCTCCATGCACAGGAGCTGTGAGAAGGTGCACGTAATACAGCACTCCATATCGACTGTAGATATGTCAGAACAGAACCCTTAGATTAGCTTTATCCCTAATGTGTGGTTATTATTGTGTACGTGTGTTTTGTACATTGCGTGTTTAAAATGAATTATAAAAACTGTTCGATATCCCATAATTATGTGCAACGAACCAAGTTGAAAAAGCTTCTTATTGGATTTCCCTCACGGTGCCATTCAGAGCAGTATATATATATACTGTCACTAATACCACAGCACTGTCGGTACCACACACTGCATTGTCTCACAAAACTGCAGCGCACACATGCACTCGTGTTTGCATGATCAATTAATGTCTCTTGTTGCTTCTTACTACTGTGCTCCTGCTACTGTATTATAATTATAGCGGGTAATTTTTGTGGGGTAAAAATATTCATTATTTTCGTGGGCAAGCTGACCTCCACGAAATTTTAACAAGAGAAAGCTTTCTTGTCCGGAGCAGTATATACAATGTAAGTGTGGATAGTCATGCATGCTCTAACACATGCATGAATGGATGTTCATGCATATAGATAGAAGAGGAAGGGGATTGGAAACGAATCACGTGTGCCGAACACTCCTTGTCTGCCGGAAGCATAGATCGAAGAGTGAAGTGATCACTATACTTATACTTCCTCAAAATAAAAATTGTGTTCCAGCCAGCTGATTTCGAGTATATGGCTTTCTAGTTCTCAAGAATGGCTTTCTAGCTCAGGTCTACATTTGCACTGTACAATGGAAAGTAGTGCTCCGGCTCCATTTCAGAGTAAGTGATGTTGAACTGTTTGTTAATAATAAATAATAATTAATTACTTTCCACTTACTTTCTTTCCTTTTCATGTAAATGCAGGTAGGTTTAAGGAAGCTTTTAAGACTGTTTTGACAGAGAGTACATAGATTCAAAGCTTCATCACCAGAGGAAGCAGTTGCCCTCAACACAGCTTCTGCGTTGATAGTTTCGTTGGAGGATTCTGAACATAGTGTGATGGTTCGGGCTTTTACTGTGAAATTCTACTCAGAATTGAAGTCCTGACACTCTGCAGCATCATTTAATTATCATGCACAGTTAAATTTATAGAATTGAACAATTATTTATCACAGTTAAGAATTGAACATGTGAATGTGATTGAACATGTGAACAATTGATTTCTCTATACAATAATTATTATGCTTGTGCCTTCTTTTGGGAATGGGTTATTCTCATCACCTAGCTGCAATGGTCGTCTTCTATTGTCTTTCAGCAGTTGCCTCTAACTGTTGCACATGTGCTGTTGATCACCCGAAGAGCCTGTGTGTTCTTAGCAAATTCACTAACATTCGGGTTCTCGTTGGATTTACCCCTCTGTCTTTGTTGGCCAATTTAACGGGGTCCTGGCACAACCTGCTGCTGATGACTCCAGGTATTGTGAACAGATATCTAACCATCTCCACAACAGACCTCACTGCAGGTATTATTATAAAAGTATAGTGTGGGCAATAATCAGTATAGCATGCTTATACCAGTAATCCTAAATTCATTCTTTTGTGAATGACGATTCAAAATTTTCACGGCATTTCTGTAAGTGCAAACAAAGACAATGCAAAACTTCAAATACTCCTCTAACAGTATAATTATTAGCAGAATATATTCAACTAGCCCTTTTTAGAGATGAAAAAAGGAGACAAAAAACACTCCTGAAATACTTCATTTATTGATATAGTATGAAAGTTTCACTTGTATCATTCAAAAAGTAATACTTACGCAAAGCACTAGGACCCAAGTATACAGTTTGACACAAGTACAAACTGCAAATCAGCTTTACATATGACATAATTTTGACTATCACCTTACCCTACAAAACTGGCCTATTATTCTGCTTCAACTCTACTGAAGTGAGTTTCTAACTTACCAGGTATGAATACAGTTAAGCCACGGACATCTGGCCTAACCCAGAAGTCTAAGTTAGAGAGGTATTACACTTTCCAGATTGTGGCAATGGACTCTGATGAATGGACCAACGGTAGATTACGTCATGAGGAGGCTGAGAGCCTGCAGGGTGGGTGGGGCTCACACAAGCCCCATGCGCATGTAGGACCAGAAAGCCAGAAATCAGAAAAGGCGGAAGTGAAAGGTAAATGAGTGGGCGTAGCAGGGCACTGCATTCCAAGGTTAACCCTTGATTTTGCACAGAGATTAGCCTCGATTCCAGGCCGATTAAAACGTATTTTAATCGGCCTTGAATCGAGGCTACACAGAGATATGCTCTTGCCTGATCACTCTACTAGTCTATGTGTAAGTAAGTAGAAAGCTGGCCAACCTAGTTTTAAGTTTTGTCTGCAGTATAGACTTGATATAATAGCTAGCTACTTGCACATGTCTGCAGTAGACTCTAACTATAGCTACATGCACAATGACTGAATTAATTATGTCTGTACACTGAGCCTGAGCTAGATTTAGTATGAATTTAACATTATCATTTTTAATTCAGCCAGTCACCTAACTCCTACTTATACTCCCCAATTTATTGTCCAGAGGTTATTTGGCTCTATACTGAAACACGCCGAGCCACTTTTCTGACTTTTTGAGAGCCATGACGGGAACTGGAATAATTTTGTTCAATCCTGGTCTATATACAAGCAATTAAGTATATCAGCCAATAAGTTATGTTGATATACTCAATCGACTGGAACTTGCTGAGCAACTTTTCTGACTTTCCGAGAGCAGTGGTTCATTAACGGGAACCCAGAAAAATAACATATTCAGTGCTGGTCTATAGACATGCATTCAGATATCAGCCAGTATGTTGATATAATACTCAAGTTTACACTTCTGAGGTTACTTCAATCGACTGGAACTTGCTGAGCAACTTTTCTGACTTTCCGAGAACAGTGGTTCGTTAACGGGAACCCTGAAAAATAATATCAGTATTCAGTGCTGGTCTAGACATGCATGCAGATATCAGCCAGTATATGTTGATATATACTCTTTTGAGATTACTTGAATCGACTGGAACTTGCTGAGCAACTTTTCTGACTTCCAAGAGCAGTGGTTCGTTAACGGGAACCCTGAAAAATAACATATTCAGTGCTGGTCTATAGACATGCATGCAGATATCAGCCAGTATGTTGATATATACTCAATTCTGAGGTTACTTTAATCGACTGGAACTTGCTGAGCAACTTTTCTGACTTTCCGAGAGCTGTGGTTCGTTAACGGGAACCCTGAAAAATAATATATTCAGTGCTGGTCTAGACATGCATGCAGATATCAGCCAGTATATTGATATATACTCAAGTTTACAATTCTGAGGTTACTTTAATCGACTGGAACTTGCTAAGCAACTTTTCTGACTTTCCAAGAGCAGTGGTTCGTTAACGGGAATCCAGAAAAATAACATATTCAGTGCTGGTCTAGACATGCATGTAGATATCAGCCAGTATGTTGATATATACTCAATTCTGAGGTTACTTTAATCGACTGGAACTTGCTGAGCAACTTTTCTGACTTTCCGAGAGCAGTGGTTCGTTAACGGGAACCCAGAAAAATAACATATTCAGTGCTGGTCTAGACATGCATGCAGATATCAGCCAGTATATGTTGATATAATAATTATACTCTTTTGAGGTTACTTTAATCGACTGGAACTTGCTGAGAAACTTTTCTGACTTTCCGAGAGCAGTGGTTCGTTAACGGGAACCCTGAAAAATAATATATTCAGTGCTGGCCTAGACATGCATGCAGATATCAGCCAGTATGTTGATATATACTCAATTCTGAGGTTACTTTAATCGACTGGAACTTGCTGAGCAACTTTTCTGACTTTCCGAGAAGAGTGGTTCGTTAACGGAAACCCTGAAAAATAATATAATTATTCAGTGTTGGTCTAGACATGCATGCAGATATCAGCCAGTATGTTGATATATACTCTTCTGAGGTTACTTAATCGACTGAAACTTGCTGAGAAATTTTTCTGACTTTCCGAGAGCTGTGGTTTGTTAACGGGAACCCTGAAAATCAGTGCTGATCTAGACATGCATGCAAATATCAGCCAGTATAATTAGTTGATATAAGGCTTAATATACAATTCTGAGGTTACTTTAATCGACTGGAACGACTTTCCGAGAGCAGTGGTTCGTTAACGGTAACCCTGAAAAATTATATATTCAGTGCTAGTCTAGATATATGCATGCAGATATATCAGCCAGTATGTTGATATATATACTCAAGTTTACAATTCTGAGGTTACTTTAATCGACTGGAACTTGCTGAGGAACTTTTCTAACTTTCCGAGAGCTGTGGTTCGTTAACGGGAACCCTGAAAAATAATATAATGTAGACATGTATGCAGGTATCAGCCAGTATGTTGATATATACTCTTCTGAGGTTACTTTAATTAATCGACCGGAACTTGCTGAGAAACTTTTTGACTTTCTGAGAGCTGTGGTTCGTTAACGGAAACCCAGAAAACATATTTAGTGCTGGTCTTACAAGCAGGTAGCAGCCAAATTGAATACATTGATACACTCTTCTGAGGTTACTTTAATCGACTGGAACTTGCTGAGAAACTTTTCTGACTTTCCGAGAGCTGTGAACGGGAACCCTGAAAAATAACATATATTCAGTGCTGGTCATGCAGATATCAGCCAGTATATAATTATATGTTGATATATACTCAAGTTTACAATTCTGAGGTTAATTTAATCGACTGCATGGAACTTGAGAAACTTTCTGACTTTCCGAGAGGTGTGGTTCGTTAACGGAAACCCAGAAAATATATTTAATGCTGCATGGTCTTATACATGCAGGTATATAGCAGCCAATACGTTGATACACTCTTCTGCATGAGGTTATACTTTATAGAGTCTACGTATTATAGTCTGTACACTTTAATTGACTGCATGGAACTTCCTGAGCAACTTTTCAGACTTTCCATGAGTTCAACGGTAATTCATATAAAAAGCATTTCTCGGACAAGCAATGCAGGCAGTTAGTCATTCCATACTTTCAGGTATTGTCAACTAGAACGACTTATGACGTTCCATGGGCAGTAATTCATGACTCTCAAATATTGATTACAATTTCACTATGCAAGATTATTATTCAAGGCTCAGTGCCAATAAGATATAAGCCTTTTGAGTAAGTTCATGACAAATCGAAGGTCAAAATCATAATTATAGAGAAACTATATTGAGTTCTGACTAGAGATTGAATCAAAGTGTACAGACTATAATATGTAGACTCTATACTATATAATTTTATTTGGCTGGGCTAGCTGATGTCTTGCATGGTGTGTACCTGGTTTGTTGCATGACTATCTATATATAGTCTGTTGTCAGCAGTAATTACTATAGGTTTTGCTTAATAGATGTAGTATATATACTGTGTATTGTCTTGATCTTTACATTAATTTGATAGGTGCAGACTAGATTCTATACCAGGATCCAACACAGTATACATGCACAAACAGTCCTGGCAGTGTATATATAATTATACGTAGTCTATATGCACCAGTCCTATATACAATAGATTTATAGGTATATAGATGAGCAGTGACGATGAAGTAGGCAGTGATGATGCTGCGATTGAAAGACAGTTATGAGAGAGAGTGAGGAAAACTCACTGGATAAATACAGGCGTATATATAGTTACAACATAAACTATATTGCAAGTAGATGATAATCGCTATAGTTAAGCTTGTAGATTGTACACCATCGTCTCTAGATGTATATGTCCTATAGCTGTAATGCAAGGCCTATATATATATAGGCGATAGGAAAATGGGAGTGAGGCTGAAGCCCCCCATGCATGCAGGGCTATTTACAAGTGATTTTGATGCATCCAAAGCACTTCCTGACACAGTAATTTCCATACATTATGTTGTTTACATTTTATAGAAGGTAAGCATAATTATGTCCCTACCTACCAACGATCAGAGCGCCCCAATAAAAAAGACTTACTATTGTCAATATACACATACCGTGACAATTAATCTGTCAGTACGTAAAATTAATATGTTATAATTTTTTACACCATAAATACACCAAGCCACAGGTGTTTCAACCATTGACGAAGAGTCTGTCGTCTGATTCGTCCAACCAGAAAAAAAGTACAATCATACTTTTCCAGGAAAACAAAGCGACGACCAAGAATTGAAATTCATTTTGCTGCAAATTCTATAATTATTACGATAGATCAAATTAAGGGAGACGACGAAAGAAAGAGATTCCATGAAGTGTTCTGGCATTAGCGAAGATGAGGTGCAAAATCAATACTTCTCGACTCAATAATAATTATAATGCATGGACTATCCCGTAGACATACAAAGCAAAATAATAATACAACGTACATACCAGACAGGCTTTAATATGGGGTGTTAAATGTTGTGTTGTTGAAACTTATCCAACTGATAGCCTCCCTTCACATATACAGGGCAATATTCTAGATTTATTTTAACAGATACACCGGAGAGGGTATAGTGGATCAACCAATCAATAATAATTAATTGTACTATAGGTATATAATCGACTTTGGAACAAAGAATTTGTTCGTGTACGGATTCCCTCGTCTTCTCTGATTATTCAATTTAGAGGTGATGATATAAGGGGATGGCTTGGAAAGTTGTGACAGACAGACAGACATCACTAATATGATGCCGCTGAGTGTAAAACACATGTATATAATTGTATTGGATAAACACATAACATATATAGACAGATTGTTAACGCTATAGCTATATAGTTCTGGTAAGTTCTTATATGCATGCAGTTCACGATACATCTGTTACAAGGGCATGCATAGGTATAGTGGATTTAGAGAACAGATTTTTGGGGTTGGCTGCTATAGAGTTTGTGCTATAGGTTTGTGTCATAATCAATTTTAGGATCAGGGATTGGTTTTGTAATTGCAGTTCTTCTAGTTTGCATAGCTTGATAGTAGCGTTTCCTTTTCAGAGAGTGAATCCAAGTTTTTAATGCTATGTCTTATTCCTTGGTGAACCAGTTAAGGACGCTGTTGTGGCCGTTGGTATACATGTCTGTATAATAGATGATGTTATGTCTGTTTTTAGTTCTATATAATTATAACCAGGCAGTTTTCACATTTTGGGAGGCTTGGGGAAATGATTGGGTAGAATTCCATTATTAAAATCATATTGCTGAAGTTATAGCTTGAATTGTAAAAAAAAAGAAGTTATTTGTGGATCGAATAGGCGGCTTATAATTATATATAGTTGGCTGTGAGAGAGAATAAAACTAAGAAGTGGTCGGAGTATATAGTTCTTGCATATTATATATAATTATAATAAGGATTGGTTGATCCACTATACCCTCTCCGGTGTATCTGTTAAAATAAATCTAGAATATTGCCCTGTATAATTTTTTTTGTGAAGGAGGCTATCAGTTGAATAAGTTTCAACGACACAACATTTAACAGCCCCATATTAAAGCCTAGCTGTCTGGTATGTACGTTGTATTATTATCTTGCTTTGTATGTCTACGGGATAGTCCATGCATAATTATATATGCTCATTATAATTATTATTGAGTCGAGAAGTAATGATTTTGCACCTCATCTTCGCTAATGCCAGAACACTTCATGGAATCTCTTTCTTTCCTTGTCTCCCTTCGATCTATCGTAATAAATTATAGAATTTGCAGCAAAATGAACTTTAATTATGGGTTGTCGCTTTGTTTTCCTGGAAAAGTATGATTGTACTTTTTTCTGGTTGAGCGAATCAGACGACAGACTTTTCGTCAATGGTTAAAACACCTGTGGCTTGGTGTTGGTGTATTTATGGTGTAAAAAATTAATTTTACGATTAATTGTCACGGTATGTGTATATTGACAGTAGTAAGTCTTTTTTATTGGGGCGCTCCGATCTTTGGTAGGGATATAATTATGCTTGCCTTCTATAAAATGTAAACAACAGAAATTACTGTGTCAGGAAGTGCTTTGGATGCATCAAAATCACTTGTAAATAGCCCTGCATGCATGGGGGGCTTCAGCCTCACTCCCATTTTCCTATCGCCTATATATATATAGGCCTTGCATTACAGCTATATAGGACATATACATCTAGAGACGATGGTGTACAATCTACAAGCTTAACTATAGCGATTATTATCTACTTGCAATATAGTTTATGTTGTAACTATATATATATATACGCCTGTATATTTTTTATCCAGTGAGTTTTCTTCACTCTCTCTCATAACTGTCTTTCAATCGCAGCATCATCACTGCCTACTTCATCGTCACTGCTCATCTATATACCTATAAATTTATTGTATATAGGACTGGTGTAGACTATACGTATATACACTGCCGGGACTTAACTATAATGAGGATTGTTAGTGTATACTGTGTTGGATCCTGGTATAGAATCTAGTCTGCACCTATCAAATTAATGTAAAGATCAAGACAATACACAGTATACTATACATCTATTAAGCAAAACCTATAGTAATTACTGCTGACAACAGACTATATATAATTATATAGATAGTCATGCAACAAACCAGGTACACACCATGCAAGACATCAGCTAGCCCAGCCAAATAAAATTATATAGTATAGAGTCTACGTATATAGTCTGTACACTTTGATTCAATCTCTAGTCAGAACTCAATATAGTTTCTCTATATAATTATGATTGGACCTTCGATCTGTCACGAACTTACTCAAAAGGCTTATATCTTGGCACTGAGCCTTGAATAATAATCTTGCATAGTGAAATTGTAATCAATATTTGAGAGTCACGAATTACTGCCCACGGAACGTCATAAGTCGTTCTAGTTGACAATACCTGAAGGTATGAATGGACTAACTGCCTGCATTACTTGTCCGAGAAATACTTTTTATATGAATTACCGTTGAACTCATGGAAAGTCTGAAAAGTTGCTCAGGAAGTTCCATGCAGTCAATTAAAGGAGCCTCATAAGTGTAAACTTAGGTATATCAACATAATTATTGGCTGATATACCTGCTTGTGTAAGACCAGCATTGAATATATTTTCAGGGTTTCCGTTTACGAATCACAGCTCTCGGAAAGTCAGAAAAATTTTTCAGCAAGTTCCCAGTCGATTAAAGTAACCTCAGAAGAGTGTATCAACGTATTCAATATGGCTGCTACCTGCTTGTAAGACCAGCACTAAATATATGTTCTGGGTTTCCGTTAACGAACCACAGCTCTCGGAAAGTCAAAAAAGTTCCTCAGCAAGTTCCAGTCGATTAAAGTAACCTCAGAATTATAAACTTGAGTATAATTATATCAACATACTGGCTGATAATATCTGCATGCATGTATAGACCAGCATGTACTGAATATGTTATTTTTCAGGGTTCCCGTTAACGAACCACAGCTCTCGGAAAGTCAGAAAAGTTTCTCAGCAAGTTCCAGTCGATTAAAGTAACCTCAGAATTGTAAACTTGAGTATATATCAACATACTGGCTGATATCTGCATGCATGTCTAGACCAACACTGAATATGTTATTTTTCTGGATTCCCGTTAACGAACCACTGCTCTCGGAAAGTCAGAAAAGTTGCTTAGCAAGTTCCAGTCGATTAAAGTAACCTCAGAATTGTAAACTTGAGTATATATCAACATACTGGCTGATATTTACATGTATGTCTAGACCAGCACTGAATATGTTATTTTCAGGGTTCCCGTTAACGAACCACTGCTCTCGGAAAGTCAGAAAAGTTGCTCAGCAAGTTCCAGTCGATTAAAATAACCTCAGAATTGTAAACTTGAGTATAATAATATCAACATACTGGCTGATATCTGCCTGCATGTCTAGACCAGCACTGAATATATTATTTTTCAGGGTTCCTTAACGAACCACTGCTCTCGGAAAATCAAAAAAGTTTCTCAGCAAGTTCCAGTCGTAACTTGAGTACATCAACATAACTTATTGGCTGATATACTTAATTGCTTGTATTATAGACCAGGATTGAACATAATTATTCCAGTTCCCGTTCTATAATCATGCATGGCTCTCATAAAGTCAGAAAAGTGGCTCGGCGTGTTTCAGTATAGAGCCAAATAACCTCTGGACAATAAATTGGGAAGTATAAGTAGGAGTTAGGTGACTGGCTGAATTAAAAATGATATAATCATACTAAACTTGTCTAGCTCAGTGTACAGACCTAATTAATTCATTGTGCATGTAGCTATAGCTAGAGTCTACTGCAGACATGTGCAAGTAGCTAGCTATTATATCAAGTCTATACTGCAGACAATGGAGAGTCTTTTTAAAACTAGGCTGGCCAGCTTTCTACTTACTTACATAGACTAGTAGAGTGATCAGGCAAGAGCATATCTCAGTGCAAAATCAAGGGTTAACCTTGGAATGCATTGCCCTGCTACGCCCACTCATTTACCTTTCACTTCCGCCTTTTCCGATTTCTGGCTTCATGCGCAGTATGCACACAGTAGTACAGCATGCAGTAGTACAGTACAGAGCTATATAGACGCTCAAGTATCCCTGCAGCATGTCTAGATCTACTGTTGATTGAAGCATAGATAGTAGAAGAAGTAAAGGAGTAGTCTCTCGAAACATGTCTGTCGATTCATTCCTCTACTATAATTATAGTCTATCTGAAGCAACAATTTAAGAAAGGTATGGAACAGCTGGTCCAGGTCTCCTTGGTGTCCTTTCACTCCCTACACAAAGTACAAGCGTTTAAACATTCTCGGTATGGCTCCGTTGGTATCAAGTAAACCTGAAAATCCATTAAACTTCCTATTTCAGTGGGTGGACCAACGGGCTGGACAACAAGCAAGAAAATAGTTTACTTACTTTGTATACATTCTTTTTTATAGCCGTATCCGAGCTCATTTAAAAGCTTGGTGTCTTCGTTGGCATCAGGAAAACCTGCTCGTTGGTCCATACAGGAGGCTGTTTCTGGAAACTAGGTGGACCAACGGCCTGGACGACAAGTAAACAAATACTCCGGTAGTTCACGCACTTTGAATGCATTCTGTGTTCCCCAGGTTGGTGTGATTATGAGCTCATTTCAAAGCTTGGTGTCTCCATTGGCATCATTATAAACTGGAAATCCTGCTTGTTGGTCTATGAGGTTTCCTGTTTCTGGAAACTGGATGGACCAACGGCCTGGACAACAAGTAAAAAAATAGTTCGCACACTTCGAATGTATTCTTTTTAATGTGTTCCCCAGGTTGGTGTGATTATGACCTCATTTCAAAGCTTAGTGTCTTCGTTGGCATCATTATAAACTGGAAATCCTGCTTGTTGGTCTATGAGGTTTCCTGTTTTTGGAAATTAGGTGGACCAACGGCCTGGACGACAAGTAAGAAAATAGTTCACGCAGCTTGAGCATTCTTTTAATGTGTTCCTGCATATTTGGTGTCAGAGCTTAGTGGCTCTCCGTTGGCATCATGCAGTTATACTAAAAAACCTGGACGTTGGCCCATAACCTTTTCTGTTTTTGGAAACTGGGTGGACCAACGGCCTGGACGACACTGACAGGTAAGAAAATAGTTCATGCAGCTTAGCTTGCATTCATTCTTTTATAGGTGCATGCATGGGTATCAGCTCATTTCAAATGCTGCATGCATGGTGGCTTTGTTGGAAACTCGAAAACCTGTTCCCTGCATGGTCTATCAGAATATCATATCCACCCACCCTGCAGGCTCTCAGCCTCCTCATGACGTAATCTACCGTTGGTCCATTCATCAGAGTCGATTGTAAACAATCTGGAAAGTGTAATAACTCACTCTCTAACAACGTCTGCAAGAACTGAGTCAGAGAAAATCTTTGTTACAATCCCGCCAGAAGGTGATTACGTAACAAGACAAGGAGTGTTTCAACGGATATCATTGAAACTGTCGTTCGTTTCCAATCCCTCCCTTTTCTATCTATGGTTCATGCATGTGTTCACAGATCACGTCCAGTTCATCAGCAAAACTCTGACCAATGCATGCACCATGCAGAAGGCCCACTCGTTAATGCAGAATGATGCCAGGCTCAAAGATAGTTACTCCAAGCTCTGATGTTGAAGAATATTCTGGAAATTGCTCTGTGTAGCATAATTTCATGTATAGCAAAACCTGAAGGTATAAAAAGCTACTTCTGGTAGCTAGGTTGGAAGGGTAGAAACTTCTACACGTGTGATAATTGTCCATATTAATTGCATGGTGGCCAAAAGATATGCTAATTCTGTGACAGGTTATATACATGCATATACGGCACATGCAGTTTAATGTAGATAAGTTCCTAATTTATTTGTTGCTAGGCTAATGATAATTATGTTAAAAATATTCGTTTTTCGGCTGATTCCAGAATAAATTATAATGCTTGTCATTTTTGTCATTTTTCTTCAGAGGCAAAGGCTACCGCAAATGGCATCACTATTGTACACCGAGAAAGATTTTGGCATATTTTCTAAGTTTTATTCAGTAATGGGTGTTGCATTGGTCCCAGATCACTTCCAATTGATTAGCAACATTCTGCCTCGACAGTTGAAACTGACCAACCAGAAGACCCCGGTTATGGTTGATGTCGAAACAAATGAAGATAATTATAGATATTGAAGAAAATGTTGGCGTGCCAAATGACCCTGAACACCTGTTAAATAGTCTAAGCAGCACCTTCTGGATTCTAGGAAAATATGGTTCGAGGCTGAGAGGGAAGTAGAGGAGCTCGTGAAGAAAACAAACGTCTCAGAAAAGAAATTAAGTGTATAGGTTCTATTGTAAAATGATCACCACTCCATCGATACTCATAGTGCATGTGTTGTGTCATGTAATCTCGATCTCCCATGCATACCTACTTGTATACGTATAGCAATTGTTTGTTTATGTGAAGGATTGTACAATCTGCATCAGCTAGTGCAGTATTCAATTTATGTGTTTATAATCTTCTACTGGGCCATGGTCGTCAAATTGTTGTTGCTTGTTCAAAGCTTTTTTCTCTTACGATTAGTACCAAGTCCACGTGGCTTCTTCCGAGAGAAAGTCCCTTCCCAAATGAATCCTGGGTATCTAGTATTGGCTACAGCACAAACAAAGGACGTAATGACTGCTGTACACCTGAGAAAGATTTTAGCAGCTTGTTTGGAGAAATGTCCTAGCAGTACAACTATGTGAGACTAGATCTATATAAATATAAATAAGTGTGAATAGTCACCCTCTTACAGATATTATGTTAGTGGGTGTTGCTTACAGATCACCTCCAATTGATCATGACCAACCATGCAAAAGATGCCTCGAAACTGAGAGGAACGTTGAGGAGCTGAGTGAAGAAAACAAACGTCTCAGAAAAGAAATAAAGTGTGTAGGTTCTATTTATATTGTGAACGATCACGATTCCATCAAAAGTTTTTAAAATTTTAGTTCAAATACCTATTTAACTGTCAAATGGAGATATGCGTAAAATGAACATTATTGTTCACTTTCTTATTCATCCATATGGTCCATTCAGTATTCAACTTGTGTGTAAGTTTACCTATATAAGTCAGCTGGCATTCAGTTGCATGCCTGTTCAAAACTTTTCGTATAGATTCTAGCGATTAGTACCGGGTCGATGTGGTTGCCATTGCCTGAAGCATGATAGGTTCTTTGACGGTTCTTTAATTCCAAGCTCTAAAGAGATTGTTGTAGACTTACCGTGCAGCGGGAAATTTTCATGAGGTGCAACATTTCGCGTTTTTCGGAGGCAGACAGAAAACGAGAAAATTAAAAGATAAACTCTTACGCACCGGTATTTCACATTCTTGTGGGTGTGGTTTCCTCAGTGGCGTAGGCAGAGGGGGGCTGACGGGGCTAGAGCCCCCCCCCCTTGTGCTTCATCAACTCCAACTCAGCTTGAATTACCTTGATCTGTCAATCTATTCTGCACTCTACTGCATGCGTAGCTACTAGAATGATGTCATTCAATGGAAATGTGGGCAGGGCCATGTACTGCGCATGCTTACTGCTGATGAAAAGTGATGACCAGGTAAAATTCCAAGCTATTCGCGCCTGCTCTGGTCCTGCTCAAGCCCTGCCCTTCCCAAAATCCTGGCTATGCGCCTATGCCACTGTTCCTGGCATTGAAATGCGAATATTAGAACCCACGAAAATTTATGCTGAGGGCTTTGGAGCCAAATAGCGAACAATTCCCGCTGTACGGTATTATGAACCGAATGTATGAATCTACTTTATAAGGTTTTTTTTGTAGCTCCAGAAAACACAGACATTTTCAGGTGTGATAGACTACAATTGTCCAAATTGGTGACCTAAAGATGTGGTGTTTTCCTTATTGACAGGTCAGGACTCAGAAGCACACGTATTACTAAGCACTGTGATAAACAAATATATATCACACCTACGGAGATATGCGCCCGGTACTGCATGTGGTTACTCCAATTAAGGAGCAGGCTTTAAGATCAATACTTGTTCCCACGTAGGAGGAGAATGAAGTAGGAAAAAGACTGAAGGAACCGAAGGAAATCGTGACCCACACCCTGAGGCAGTCAAGCAAGGTATGTGTGTTGGTGGGTAGGTTAGGGTGGTATGTGGTCAGTGATGATATTCAAGAGACGGGCGGTCTGAGAACAGTGTTCTGTGCAGACTGTCTCTAATTTTGAGACCATTATTTATTAGCATGCAGTAACTTTCTTTGGTGTCTGTTGCTTTTAAGATGTTCTGTGACAGGTGCCTTTAGAGGGAATTTTGTCACAGAGATCTAGATTCAAGTAATCATACTGTAGTGCTAGAAATAATACAAGCATAAAGCTATTTGGTTACGGAGCCTTAGAAGAAATTTTGGCGTTTGAATGCCAGGAAACAACACCCACCAAGAGCTTTGCATGTGAAATACCGGTGCGTGGGAGTTTACCCCAGTTTTAATTTTCACATTAGGTGCTCTACCCTCGAAAAGCGCAAAAATTTCCTGCTGTACGGTATCAGAAAATCCTTTAATTGGATCATCAGTAGGGCTTGGTAATATTTGGAATAATAAGGGAGACTTTTAGCATAATTGAGAATAATAGGGCACTAAACTAGCATAATTTGACCCTCAGAGTCTGGTATAAACCTAATTTCACTTGGTTCATGTAGCTAGGCATCTTTACAATAGACCTGTACTGTAAGCACTATATAGCCACTATAGGCAGGCATGCACTGACTTTGCCCTCTGACCTAGAATAGCTCTTAGAGTGCAACTCTGCTATATCTTGCTGGTTTTGTAGCCATTGTGGGACTTTAGCTTTCTGTATTGCTACAGTCAATACAAACAAATAAATTGTCTTTAAAATAATGGGTCACCAAACTGGAATTATAATAGGCTGACTTTTTTTTGAAAAGAATGATAGGCAAAAGAAGCATAATTTGTCAAGACCTATAATCATCAGATCTCTAGACCTATACGTATGTAGGTGTCCTAGTTAAATAGTGACCTTGTCGAATAGTGAGGTGTTTTCTGTGAGTCTTTTTGATCCATAATTATTCTGGCCTATTTCTAGCGATAGTATCCGAGGGGCTGGGGTGGTGAATTGGTGAATGTAGAGGGGTCCCTATTTGAACAGTGGGTGTGTTCTCTCTCAAATACCCATCAGTTTACAGTGCATCATTGCTCACAGATTACCTCCAGTTATCAGCAACACTTCGCCTCGGCTGTTGAACTGACCAACCAAAAGATCTGATTTGATTTCGAAACAACAGAAGACCTGTTGAATTATCGAGTTCTGGATTCTAAGAAAAGAAGTCTCGAGGCTGAGAGGAAATTTAAGGAGCTCAGTGAAGAAAACAGAAATGTTTATTATGACGAAACGATTCAAATGATCACAACTCAGATATGAGATGTCGAAGTGTAAAACATTTTGTTAACTTTCTTGTTTGTATCCTATTCATCTCATCCACTGTGCATTCAGTATTCCACTTGTGTGTATAGTGTTTACGTATTTGCTAAGGAGATATGTTTGAATTTGTAATTTGTACTTCCATCATTATACATAATGGCTATCAAGTGAGTCTTGTTGTTGCCTCTTCAAAGCGTTTTATAATAATAATAATAATAATAATAATCGATGCTTAACAGTATGACTTTACATTTACACAAGGTGAATAGATTGTTGTGCGTCAGAAATTAAACATACTGACAGGAAGTTCCTAGAAGGAACACCTGACTAAATCTACATAAAATGTATACATAATTATACAGTTATACAGACCAACAGGGACAGACTAGGTGATAAGTGCAAATTCTTGATTGATCAAAGCGTTCTAGAAAACTGTCCCAGAAATGTTTGTAGAGTTGATTCTTGATAGTTGACATCGAGTGAGAGAGATCTATAAAAGGGAGGGTGTTCCAGAGTCTGACCAATCTTTTGAAGTTAAAGTGTCTTGTTGTGTTTGAGCGATGATGACCTTTATGAACTAGCTTGTGATTAGACGATAGTCTTGTGTTGCTGGTAGAGAATGATATGAACTCAGTAATGTTGAAGTTGTCTACTGGTTTTTGGAGACACCTGACGGCGAATATGACATCTTGCAACTCTAGCCAGTTCATTAGTGGTAAAAGGTCCAGTTTAATGAGGCGACTTTTGTAGTCGAGAATATCAGATCTACATGTAAGGTTCAGAATAAACTTTGAAGATCTTCTCTGGATTTGTTCCACTTTTGTGATGGCCTTGTGTGTCTGTGGTCTCCACAGTTGCGAACAAAATGTTAAATTAGATCTAACAAGCGTAGACTAGTATAAAGTGTTCTTTTTGTGTGGAGATCATGAGAGCATGCATTGAGTGTTTCTTTTAATAAGGTACAAACAGCTGTACTGTAGGCCTTCGAACATAGGTTGTTGATATGTTGGTCCCAGGAGAGACTATTCTGGATGGTCACTCCCAGGTCTTTGTGAGAGTCTCTTGTTAAGATTAGCTTTGAGTCCAAATTGTATAGCGAGTCATGAATGGTTTTACCAAAGTGGAAGTAGACACATTAGTGTGTAGACACATTAGTGTGACGATTAGTACCAGGTCCACATGGCTTTGACATGTACAGGAATGCAATGATGCAAATACTAGATCTAGTTCTTTCAAGCTCCAAGTACGAGTGATGGAGGAATATTCTAGCTGTAACAGCTCTTAGTAACATTCACGTATTGTAAATCCAACAAGTAGAAGTTTATTCTATATTCTGACTATGGCCTAGATAGAATCAGAAGCTAATAATACTGATTACTTCCATCATCATGCTTGCTTCACTGATGAATAATATTACTGTGATACCTTCCTCTATTATCTATGATATCACCTTAGTAAATTTCAGCTTCTAGCTACAGAACTGATTATTTTTTACAGATTTGAAGAGTACAAGCAGCAGAGAAATCTATTTGCAATAATATTATTGTCCATGTTGCATTGCACATTGGTGCAAAAGATGTAGCGGTTTTCCCGTATACATACCTAACAGTATTCTAAACTTCTGTTAGTCTGGATTTTTTAGGGGTCAACGGTGGTATCCCTGCTAGCTGTAAATCGGAGAAAGATTTTGTCATCTTTCTTGGAGAAATATTCTGAGCTGAACGGATAGTCACGCTATATTAAACATAACAATTAGAGATTAATGTGTGTTGCATCATTCTCACAGATCACCTCCAGTTGATCAGCAAACTCTGCCTTGAGAGTTGAAACTGACGATACCCTTTTATGTCGAAACAAGAAACAATTGAAGAATCTCCAAAATAATGAAGAAAATGTACGTTGCATCAAGTGACCCCAACGACCTATTGTATGATGATATCTGCAGCACGTTCTGGATTCTAGGAAAATATGACTCGAGGCTGGGAGGAAAATTGAGGAGCTGAGTTACGTCTCACTACAAGAGGATATGCATCAATATATCGTCCGCTACTGTGCATGGTTACTCTGAGGACAAGCATAAGATTCAATGGTTGTTCCCACGCAAGAGGAGGATAAAGTGAGGAAAAGAACTGATTGAGGGAGTGGAAGAAAATGGTGACCCTCGCCTTGAGGCAGCACCTCACCAAGCAAGGTGTGTGTGGGTGTGTCGGAAAGAAGTGTGTGTGGTCAGTGATGATATTTAATAGACGGGCGGTCTGAGAAGTGTTCTGTGCAGACTGTCTCTAATTCTGAGACCATTACCAGTAACTTTCTGTGGTGTCGATTCTGCCGCTTTTTAGAATGTTCTGCCACTGTGCATGGTGTTTGTACTGTTGTCACAGGGGTTCAAACTTTAGTAGGCCCAATGTCTACATGATGTTGATTATCTACCCTCTGTAGGCTATCTTGTGGTTGGTTCCTCCGGGGTGAAGATGTATCTATGGACCAAGTCTGTTCTGAGGGGGAGGGGTGATTGTCACAAGTATTTGTTCTACAGTATCGAGAGCCATTGATACATGGAAACCACACCTGGTCTGGCCTGCACCAACAGGTGCGTCTTCTGTGGTAATATTTCTCGTCTCCCAGGTGCTGTGACCTATAGTTATAAGGAGGTTGGTTTTTGCCATCTCTCACTATAGTCTGATTAATATACCTTAATTCTCTGTAGTGAATTTGGAAAGTAAGTTTCGTGAATTCAAAATGACTCCCCCTCTCCCCCAGGAATTGTTTCCCCACATATCCTCCCCCCCAATTAACGCTCCATGCACTCCCCCCATGCAGGCACTATACCAACCCAGTGGGCACGGAGTGGTGTTGGAAGATGGACGATGCGGATAAAAAAACTCACTACCAAAATGGTCAAACAAATTAAAGGTCAGGTTAACATGCACTAACTGACTGTACGGCTAATGTCAACATACACAATACAAAAAGGTGCTTTGTTATAGCTAAGTCTGTGCTCGGTGGTTTAAAAACGTAATTTAGGCTTGTATCTGTTCAATAGTTTTGGTCAAATCGACAGACTCAATTTTTCCAACCAGCTGCGTCCAATTGCCGTCTCCCTGCTCGTAGTACGAGTGTGAGGTGTAGGTGCTGCCTCCGATTATGCCTGTGTTGTGGAGGTTGTTGGCCGGGTTGGCAGGGTCAACGATACGGGGGAGCCTGGCTGGAAACAAGTCTGGGTAGTCCCCTGGTTTGTAGTAGTCAACCCAATAGATACTGTGTGCATGCATAGATTGGAAAATACCTTGTGAAAGAAACGTTTGACACTGAAATTCTGCATGTGTTGACTTTAGTCATTTGTCTAAGCAAAATAATGTGATTATGTTAGTTTTCACAATTCGCTAACACATATAGTGCGTGTGGCTAGTTTTAGACTCAACGTACTCCGCTGTTAGGTGAGATTTCACTATCTGCTTCAAAGTGGCTGTTGTTCTGTAGAAACGGAAGCTAATAATTATTTGTACACAAGGGAGTTCCCCTACCGTTGCTCAATAGTTCCACCATAGTGCTGTTTCAATGCCAGCTCATAAGCTCTAAGCACCACAATTGAGATGAGATAACTCTTTGGCCTTCCAGTACATAGCTTCCCCTCAGGCCATTCTTTGTTCCTCCACGCCTTAGCACGGCGAATAAGTTCTTTAGCCTGTAGGATTTTAAGTATACAAATTGAAACGCATGCCCTAGCTACTGTATACATGTGTGTCAGATTCGTGACATTGTACATGTGTATACTCACTTTATCATCCTGCTTTTCAATAAATGCAACCTGCCATTTTGAAGCATTCACTGAGAATCTAATGTGCATGGTATAGTGTTACAACTCAACACTTGTTGTGTTGTTATTGTGTGTTTAGCTTACCGAAATAATTGGGCAGGTTTTGCTCCGTCTTGTTTGGCTTTCCTCAGGTAGTCATAGAGATCTGCTGGATTCTCCCATTTTGGGCTGACCAAGACGTCAACGTCTATCGATAGCTCTCGATCTTGCTGGTCATATGTCTTGTATTTCAGTGACACAGACATTTTTAGTGGTGTTTGAAGCATGACACTCCGTAGACCTCCCAAAAAGCTTCGCAGTTTGTGTAGAGGCGTACGATATCCTTCACTCAGGACAGTGTCTGGATCCACACCTGTATAATTAAGTGTACTTGAGTCTCATTAATTAAAGTAAGCCCCCTTCCGCTATTTGAGGTTTCCTATAATTATGTATAGCGAGGTTTGTTATGTAATGATTATGTGTAGAGTATCGACATTTTATCTCAGCATATGTATTTGCTGCACGAAAAATATTGTTTGTAGGGCAGCCAAGTGAGTAACTTACTCTCTGAGTAGACCACTAGGTCCACATCGAAGTTGCCTGGAATGGCTGTGTACTGACCAAGGGAGCCAGCCTTGAGCACCTGGACTCTGTTCAGGCCATGTCTATGATGCTAGTGAATATATGTGTTCATGCTAGTTACCATAATTATATACATGTAGTAAATGTGACACAGATATGTTCCCACCCTGGTCGTGGTGATTAGTACAAACATAGATTGAAGAGTTAGAGGGATAGGAAACGGTTTGTATCTCGAGTAACATCCGCGCTACGCTGCGGTTTAATCGAGGCCATCACAACAATATCTATTTCTACACCCAGTGCATAATAAACTACAAGTAACTGTGCTTAGTCCGTGCAACTCACTTATATTTCTAGGTCTATACCTATTGTAGTAGTCATAACCAGCACGCTTACACGTTACATGTTCCAATAGCTCTAAAACAGCCTTGGGAACATATAACTTTATTGGAAAGTCTCTTTTTACTGGGTGTGGTCAGTCATTAGCAAGTACTATACACGTGGCTCATGGACTATAGGGGTGTTATAAGTTGCTGAAAGAGATGATGTCTCGAGGAAACACAGCTTTGGGTACCCGGCAAAAATGTGCTTAATAGCCTCGTTCATAGGGCGTAATGCGGATAATTTTCGTGGCTCCACTGCAGATTCAATGTAAAATCATCACGTGCACCACTCCGTTTCCTATCCCTCTAACTCTTCAATCTATGGTACAAACTACCTCGATAAAATTGCTCTAGACAAAAATAACCACCTCTTATAGGCACAGTTTTACCACATAATACTAATATGCTAAACCACAGGCAATTTGTGTGATTGGAATTAGCCACCACCTGGGCACATCAGTGGCACTGATATCGACTATCGATCCTGACTTACTTTTATTTCTCTTGCAAGCTCATCCACAACTCTCATAGCATCATCAAATGTGATGTCCTTGTTCCTTGCCATCTTCTCTCTCTTTTTCTTTTCACTGGTCAACTTCTATATACCAGTCAGCTGTTATATAGGTTAGTCAATGGTTGTGGGTTTCCCCATTTTCCTACGAACAGTATTCATATTTGGCTAATATTAGAATGATTAATCATGAGGATGACGTGCTAATTTTGTAGACAAGCCAAGAATAGTCACATGATGATGAAACCTACTTCATGTAATAATTATGCCTCGAGGCGTAGCCGCACGAGGGATACGGTAATGCTGACTGTGTGTGTGTGTGTCTGTGTGTCTGTTCCAGCTGTAACTGCTCAACGGTTGCAATGCGACAAAAACTAACAGCTTCTATAGGCTTCTAGCCACGTTCTCTTGGATTTTGATTCGTGGATTTGCAAACTAAAGCTTCTTTCTCGAGTTATGGCTAGTTTGACTCACATTGAAGGCTGTTGCAGTCTCTTCAGAATCTTTCATAGCATCATCTGTCCGCACAAACTTTCTATTCAACATATGAGTTAGCCTTGCACTAAAGCGCTAGCTTTTTGTTAGCTACAATACTCAGAAAATATCTGTTAAAACAGCTAGCTAGCAGTAGCCATTTGTGAAATTGATCTCTTTGGACACACCCTTTAATTATTCCTGTGTATGTAATGCGCATGCGCGCTCATTCCCCACGTGTGAGAAAATAATAATATCCAAGATCCAGATCCAGATCCTCCTGGCAGAATCATCTTTGTCTTGAAGGCCTGGTAAGCCACAAAACACTACCATATAACAATATAGATAACAATATGCATGTACACAGGTCTTTTCTTCTTAGATATTATATACACTGAACTACAGATCTTGGAAGAATCAATTTTTTTCTTTCTTGAGGTCCTAGTAAGCCACATAATACAACAATAGATGCATGTAAATAAGTCTTTTCTTCTCAGTGACTTTATATAGATAAGCTAACTTTAATATAAAATTCATTATAGAAACTAATATAACACTCTAATACTTTTCAGCGAAAGCAAAAACATGGCGAGAGGCATTAGCACAGCGCCAGCTTGAACACTAGTTATGTACATGTACCTACGGTGTACTTCATTGTACAGATGTCACTTGATTATGTGTTTGTGTGGGTGTGTGCATGCATGGGAGGTTTTATAGTATACTTGGAATTTGGGTTGTTTGTTTGAACTGCTACTATGACTTGCAGAAAATATTTTCATGGAAAATTTGATGCAGATGAATTTACTACCAGTATTCATGGCTTTGTGGAGGCATACAATGAATAACGAACTATGGTAGTAGGGCACAGCTATCCTTTGATGTATATAGGGGCTTTATTTGCCAATATGCCATGTCATTCTGGTACTTACTGTGTCGCCTTCCGTGTACGTAAAATTGTGCATGGTAGTATACAATAAATCACGTTTGCTTTACGAATGTACATTTTACATTCGGTTTTATCATTTACACAAATTTGTCTCTGAAGCTATTATAACTAGGCAACTAGTCTTACATTACAATGTATATATACACACCTGATACTCTAAGCACACAGGTTAATGTTTTGTAGTTCCAAGTCATGCTTGGCTACACTAGACGCTGTAGCAGGTCCACTGAGTGTATGTTCTCTACCAGCTCAGACCACCCGTCGCCTCTCTGACCACGACTCTTGGCGACGCCCGTGTCATACAGATTATTGGCTGGGTTGGCCGGGTCAACGATACGCGGCAGTGAAGTTGGGAAGAGGTTGGGACCAGAGGGCATACCTCCACCCACGCTATAAAACTTCTCCCAGTAGATACTGTATGCAATGCAATCATACATGAGATAAATTAATACGTACCATATATTGCTGACTTACTCTATGCCGTGGCGGTTAAGGAGGAGATTCTTCAGCTCATCCATTGTGCTATAGTGTGTATATACATATCATTTGTGTAGTTTAAAGTGTTTTTAGCTTACGCTTCGGCGATCCTCCTTGTGTTGGAAGTTCCCATTCTCTTTGTGGCCTTCTCGTAGGCGTTGAGTACGAGTAAAGAGATGAGGTAGGACTTGGGCTTGTTGGACAGCTTCCTTTCGGACCAGAGCTTGTTACGCCAAGCCTTTGCACGCTTGATAAGCTCCTTCACCTGTAGCTCAGTGTAATTGTCGATCATGCCTTAGGCTATACAGTACCTGGTTAGGTTGTTGCTCAAAGAACTCCACCTGCCATTTAGCTGCACACACAGAGTACCTGCACACGTACAGCAATATCTAAAAACTGCAGCCCCACCTTTGTATGCGTGGAATGGCCATGTATTTGCAATTGCAATGTAATTTGTCCGTTTAAATTACCTGCTATATATACTGTTAACTGTACTCACTCGTATCTTTCTTCTTTTGGGACACCTCGGAGGAAGTCGTAAAAGTCGTGTTGGTTGTTCCAGTACGGACTAACCAGGAGGTCAACATCGATAATGTCGTCAAACTTAAACTGGACGGAAAACTTGGTCCGTTTGGTTATCACGACTTTGGGCTGTCTTTCGAGAAACGTCTCCAGCTGATCTAGCCACTTACCAAATCCCTTGTACCGCATCGTATGCGTATCAACATCTGAATTGAAATTGTGTGTAGCTATAAGCGACACAAAACTTGCAACTCTTCACAAACTTGTCACAAGATATTTGCGACCAAAACGCAATGCTTATCATACCATAGCTAATTCAGGTAACTCTGTTTTGGCCTACCTGGTGAGTAAATGACCAGGTCGAGGTCAAAGTCCCCCGGGACGGCTGTTCCATGCCCTAGAGAGCCTGCTTTTACCACTTCACCGATGGCAATTGGTTGGTTATCCTTTGTACGTACATCATGTACAAAGAGTATTAATAGTAGGTCATACTATTTCCAAGTACTTGATACAACTTGTGGTTTAGGTTTAGTATGAATTTTATTATGTATTTACCTTGAGTAGCATAGCAATCTCGTTAACTGCCTCTTTAGCTCTTCTGTGGTTTAAAATGTCCGGGTGAGCCATTCTGTATCTCTATCCTGTCACTGTTATTTGAAGGTCTGTGTGTGGCACTGATTGTAGCCTCACTTTATAACCCTAGCTGTCTCTGCGCTGACAACATCCTTTGATGTAGGGCTTTACCCTCCACCAAATGTGTCATGTCATTCTCAGGCAACTCCCGGGTACACAGACTAAACTGAGGGGAAAACGTTATCTATAGCCAGCTGGCAATACTACGTCATGGTTGTACTGTACTATATATACTTTCTGGGTAGTCTAACGTTAGTACATGTACATGTTATGTATATAGTTGCTGACTTTTAATTATATAGATGAATATAACTTCTGTGAACTCATGGTCACATTATGTCCTACTTGGAACTTGAGATGTTAGAATGACTTGTTTATGATTTTCAGGAGAATAATATGATGTATTGTCTCGATCACCATGGTAACTGCCTATAGTCTTATGTTCCTTATAATAGTACATGTATACTAATTAAGTGCAACGAGATGTGTATGTCTATGATCAATACCTGCATCGTGCCGTTAGGATTTTGTCCGTTTGTTTCCCATTCAGACACGTCCCGTCGTTGCGGGTGGACACCTGATTTAAGAAGAGTATTTGATGTTAAATGTACGTACATTAAAGGTTTGATGTATAATTATGATACTGTGAGTAAAGCAAAAATTATATGTATTCGTACAGTTGTGCAGTTATAACATTAGTCCATTAGTACTACAAATTGTAAACTGCTTAATGCCCTTTATTGCATGCATCGTCATTATTCCTTCGTGTCATGAGGCTTGGTGAGAATGCAACACATCATAATTCCCCTGGACTGCGGCCACTGATCCTCCGAGAATAACCTCGGAAATATAATTATTATAGTTATTCCGATTCTGCTCTACTGAGATTGCCTTAAATGCTTCTTCGATAAAAATTAATTATGTTAATGTTACTGATTTTAGTATATACATGGATGCTCCACTTTTGCCGCCAAATAGTGCCATTTTGTTTGGATGTGTTAGAACTATAGAATGCTTTGTAGATAGTCAGGACCACCGCTCTCTTATAAGATGGTCACGTGAACTAATGAAAATCACACATTACCTGAGAAATATGCTATAATAATAATTATGGGTAAACAAAAAAGGCATTTCACTCATTCTTGGAAGTGTTTTGCTATCTTAATAACAATTTATGCTTGTACTTATAAAATTATACCCTTAAAAGAATGATTCAAATTTTTGTACAAAGCAAATAATATACACAAGGATGAATGATCAAAAGTCAACAGTCAGATCTAAGTTATGGATCTCTCTGAGAAACAACTGCCATCTCTTGGGAAACGAATCTTTCTTCTGTGGCTCAATTTGACAGACCCCATGTTTGTAGAGGTTCTTGTAAGGGTTGGATGGGTCGATGATGCGTGGCTTCTCGGGTAGGTAGTGACCGTACTTCTCCATAATCACAGGGTTCTCCCCGGGGACGTGAATGCTGTATTGATAGAGAGTAGTTGTGTGTCTGTATTAGGTTTTTGGTACTTCCTTTAATGGCTACTGCATTGCAATGTTTTTGCGGCCTGACACGTGTTTAGGGTATGAAATGTTGTACAAATTCATGACTGTATATACCGTATATATGTATAGAGGGTATAATTATTTCGAGGGTATAAATGTTCGTGGTTTTCGCGGATTAAGCATGTACCGCGAACATTTATAACCCTGAATTTAATATCGCATGCATGCATGCTGCAAAAGGCTGCTATTCCACGAAAATGAACGCAAAAATTTATACCCTCGAAATATACCCGCTATACGGTACAGTATATACATACCATAATGTTGTACCACAATGTTTTACTGTACATAGTGGTAAAATAATGGTAAAGCAAATCACTCTAGGTCTTGATTTATAGCAATACTCTCGACCAGCTTCTTGATATCCTTGGTCATCCTATATAAGCGAGAGAAGCAAGTGGATGCAAACTTTTCCCAAATCAATAGCCCACCCACCATTTTGCCAGTTCTTCTAGTGATTCTGCCTGTGCTAACTCAGCAGGTGCATGTTCGTAGGATATCAGTACGAGCATAGACAGTAGGTAGGATTTAGGGCAGCCGTTTTTCTGCTTGTCCCATGTTCTGTTTCTCCATGCCTTGAATCTTTTTATAAGTGTTTTTACCTGTTAATAAATCATGTGACATACTGTAGATATCGTAAATATTTCGTACTTGTTGTGGTTGTGATTTTACTAGCATTGTCTGATACTTGAACAGTCCACAGCAAAACCTGACTTTGTGTGTGCATAATTAGAGAGAGTAATATCATAGAACGATAAGAGACAAGAAGGTTACGCACAAATTCCTCCTCTTTGGATGCATTCCTTTGAGGTAGTCGTACAAATCCTCCAAGTTTTGTTTCTTCCATTGAGGACTGAGTTGTAAATCAATGTTCAGGTTAGAGGTCTCGAAACGCCAGCCGTGGTACAACCTCTCAATGTTCTTTATGTCAGTAATGGAGTGCCTTAGGCACTTGATTGTTCTGCCCAGTATGAATTTGTACTGTTCCTCAGATACCTCTTTCGTGCTCGGATGCAGACCTGTATAGTAAGATACCATAACGCATAAGATAACATAATTATGTATAATCATGTAAGTATTTTTAGTTTTTGAATTTGAGATTGAACATAATTATTATAATTTTTTTATATGCACAATAATTATGTTTCAGTCTGTGTGAGCCTTTGTAGGACTTGTAGGGTTAGCATGAATTTAGGCTAATGCACAACATGAATTAATATAGCTCATTTGCTCTCATGAACTGTAGTATAGTGTATGCATAGTGTGTTTGTACTTGGTGAATAGATGCATAGATCAACATCAAAGTGTGCAGGCAGACTTGTCTCTTGCCCCAGGGACCCTCCAAGGTATACTTCAGATATGCTTATGCCCAGAGTAGACTCCTAGAGCAGAAAAACACAGTGCACATGGCATATCTAGAGTTCCAAATGAAGATCACCTTCTTTTTTAGTATGCTTCTAACCCTCTTCACAAATGCTGTGACATCTTTGAGTGGAGTCCTCACTCTACTAGCTTTGCTCATGGGTACTGCCAGAGCCAGTGCCATTGTCACATGGCCTTGTGTATACTATGTATAGTAAGCTAGCTAGCTAGCTTGATCCCTTCCTTGTTTATGGATGTTTGGTTGAGGACATTTACCTAATAAATAATGTTGCTGTTTGCTTATCAAGTTGATGCTGCATAAAAAAAAACTTTTGCCTCAGCCTCTAGTCTTGCTCTATTCATCTAGTTCATGTAGCTAATCATGCATGCTCTCACATTTTTGGCCTAATAGGTACGTTTTTTCGTATGTTTGAGCTTCAATCTATCAATCGGCAGCAAAATATAAATTTCCCCGACATTTTCCCTCTCCCTTAGCCATTTCCCCTATTTCACTCGAATACACATCATTATTGTTTGATTATATATATGCTTGTAGTGACACACATTTTCACTTAACTCAAGCTTTCCTATATATAGAATCAGCCTCGGTTATACTGTATCCAGTAGCAACGTCAACCACGTCTCTTTTAGGAGACCTATCAGAAGTAATTGCTTAATTATAATTATAGTGCTCATAAACAATGCATGCATGGTGCCCTGGCCCAACGAGCCTCTACAAATATCTCAGATGCCTTTATACATGTCCTATATAATATATACTTTCTTTTGAAATGCCTCATGTGTATACACGATGATGATTATTGTGTATAATAATAAATACTCATATAATGGCCTCTATAAACAGTCCTTGTTTAGGATGCCAGATACGTGCTTAACTATCTCCCTATATACATGTAGCTTGTCCTATTGGTCTTCTTTTGTGTCTTGCCATGTTATTCTAAATATTGTATGTCTGGCTACGGAGAGGAGAGTCCCTTAATTTGTTGCAAAATACTTTTTGTTATTTTTGGTCACACATGCATGCATGGAAACTCTATAAGTTAACAATGTGCTACTATAGTCCTGTGTATGTAAGTACTAAAGTTAGTCAGCTCTCTTGAACGGTCTTAACGTGTGATCTCCTCCACACTCTTCTCAAGGTCAAAGTGTTTCACTTTGTCCACAAACTGGCTCCAGTCCCCATCCCCACGCTCGTAGTCACATGGCCTTTTCTTGGGTGGGTACGGCCCAATGCCAGACTGGTAGACATTGTTAGCTGGATTGGCCGGGTCGACCAGGCGTGGAGTGGACGAAGGAAAGAGGGTGGGGTAGTCTCTAGCGTTGTAGTAGTTCTCCCAGTAAATGCTGGAAAATTAGCATGCATGCAGACTCGGTTGTATACAGTTGTATATCATGCACATGCGTGTGCGCAGCAAAAACATGCACATGCACTCTGGGTTACTTACTTCATTGTCCTGTGGTTGCGGACAATTTCCTTCAGTTTTTGTGTTGTGCTGTGTGGAGTGTCAAATATTAACTTTTATTGCTTTTTAATAAGTGCTGACATCAGCGTTTTACATTCAAATTGCACAGGAAGCGACTCATCACTGACTGTGCAGATATTTTTCCATATTGCACACCCGGAAGTATTATTGCACACTTGTTATTGCACACTAGGAAGTGATTCTTATTTGGAATAAAACGTTTTCAGCAGTGAGAGAACAAGAAAAACATAGTTTACACACTTATAATTATGCATTGCAATGTTCATCAGTCTCTTTTCTTGTTTTCTGATGCTCTGTATCACTTCTGTGCTCTTTTTGCAGTGAAGCTGAGGGTCAGGAGGTTGTCAGTGTTCATATTTAACGCATCAAACAGGCATCAGTGTTGGAAGTGGGTGCTTTGAGCGGAGTATTGCACATGTAGAAGTGTACTGCACCACCATATAAGCCTGTTCAGGCTTGTATAAAGTCGTTTTGGCTTCAAAAACGGTTGTCACACTTTTCTTCAGTTATAGCGGTGCATGTTTCCTCTTCTGATACACTGGAGCATGATAGAAAGCAAGCACATGCTTTTTATCCTTCAGAACTATCCATTTTCAAAACGGGTTGCTGGTTGTCAACGTTTTTCTTGTCTTTTTTCTTGTCTGTTCTCTACAAAATCTTTAAGTAGCCTTCTGCAAGCTCTCTTGGTGTTCTAGAGTCTTATTTCTTTGTCTTTCTAGCTGTTTTCTTTCAACTTCAACTGGGAGAAATCAATTTTGTTGCTACGCATTCTTCTGGTTGATAAAGCAACCGCATGTTGCGCATGCGCAGATTCAACCTGCATTTTGGTTGCCAAGCAATAAATGCATTATCCCATGGATACTGATGATTATCACTCGTCCGTGCCTAGTAACTGTCACTCGTGCCTTGCAGGCACTCGTGCAGTTACTGGCACAGACTCGTGATAATCTTCAGTATCCATAGGATAATATCATAGTATATATATTATTGTAATTTTACGTACCTTTTGGCAGTACCAGAGGAAGTCTTGTATGCGTGAAGTACCAGCAGAGTGAGCAAGTAGGAACTTGGTCGACCTCGGCCTCCCTTGCTCTTTTGCCATAGCTGGTTCCTCCATGCTTTAGCTCGTATGATTAGCTGCTTCACCTTATGTTTGTTTGTGTGACAATCTATTAGGTATTTACTGAACGTAATGTGTTGGTGAACTCACAGATGAATCTTGCTCCTTCATGAAAGCAACTTGCCACTTGGATGCATTCACACTGAACCTGCAGAAACCATACATGCAGTGATTTCGATTTACTCAAAGAGAGCATTCGTGCTTTCATTATATAGTCAGCATAAAGCATGCATGCATGTGAAGTAATGCGTGTAGCTTACTTATGCCTGGCTTCAGCATCGTTAGGCACCCTATCTCGTAGGAATTCAAAGAGCTCTCGTGGATGTTTGGGTTGTCCCCCCCACCAGACAGGGCTGACTAGGAGGTCCACATCGATGTAGCCCTCATATTGAAACTGAACAGCGTATCTAGTCAGATTGATGTTAGTGACGATTCCTGCCCTGAAGACTCTGCCATCTGTTATGAAAGCCCTTATTTTCTCTAAGTAGCTTTTGTATCCGTTTCTGTTCACTGTATCTCTGTTCACATCTGCATGTTCAAATTGCATTCAGTAATTATTATTTATTAAATGATGTAAAGACAAGCATATAGCTAGTCCTGTATATATATACTCACCGCTAGAGTAGAGCACCAGGTCAATGTCGAAGTGTTCAGGCACAGCCGTCCCATGTCCCATAGAGCCAGCCTTAACAATCTCATTCACTCTAATACTGGGGCTTTGTGTGTACTTTGAAAGGTTTGTCTGAATTGAAAATTCTATAGATAACTTGTGATATAATTATATATAGCTTTGTCACAGTACTGAATAGCTAGTATATATATGTAGGGGTATTAATATTTATATAGGGTAGAGTTACAGTGGCGCATGGGTCGAGTACCTGTAATCTTAGGACTAGTTCTCCAATTGCTTTCTCAGCTTCAGTATGATTTGGGGCACGAGAGGCTGCCATGTTGGTATGTATATAGCTTTCAGCTAAAATGAAGTTAGAAATCCAAAGTATATAGGTACGTATACACATTGGAGGTCCTAGCTCTTTTATAGTTGTAATAATTGAGTTTCTCCGGAACTGTATTTCTATAGTAGGAGTGAATATTGTGGTATGTCATGAATTTTGTATAATTATGTGTGTAGTGTATACATTAATTGGTTGCTTATAGTTCCTGGAATATTAGACTCAAGAGTCTGCATTTATTATTGCAATTTTATTGATGGTAGCAAACATGAACATGTATATATAGCTGCAATGAACAGCTAGTAAATGTGCTTGTAAGGCTAAATGACCTATGTGAGGTTCATCACAAGATTAAGTGTTTCTATTCTCTTTGCAAATATCTCCCATCGTTCTTTAATGTCCTTTCCCCCGCTCGGTTTTACTTCCCCGAGGCCTTGTCGGTACAAGTTTGTGAATGGGTTGGCAGGATCGAGGAGGCATGGCCGGTCTGGGAGGATGTCACAGTACTTCTCCATTATTAAGGGGTTCTCCCCAGGGACTATAAGGCTGTGATATGTATGTAATAATTTTTATTATACGTAATATTTATGTATACTGAGAGTGAACTTACTCCAAGCTGGCGTCAGGTAAAATATCTTCTTTAACTTCAGATCATTTGTCATCCTGTATATACGTGATAATTATGGTCAATAATTCATTTTTCTCTAGCCAGTCCAGACTGCTCACCATTCTGCCAATTCTAGTAGTTTTGCTTGTTCAACACAGACTCTGAGCCACTGTCGTATGAGATTACAACAAGGAATATAGATTTTGGGCGATGCACCACTTGGTGTACTCGCAAGTGGTTTTAATGCAATTTCCAATTGTCTGCGAGTACAGATTTTTTCGATTTTACTCTCATGCATTTGCAGAAGTAACATAAATTAATACTCGCGACAATAATGTCACCTTATAGTATTTTATGGTCAGTGTTATAGTTATCAGTTTAGGGTAAATTTGGTATGTATTCCTGACAATATCAAAGGATAGCACTAAATGCACGTGTGGTTGTACTGCATGGTCCACAACATTGCTGCTTTTCATGTGCTGTTATACTTTTATCAGTAACGTAGTGTGCGCGTATATATATAAGTGCACTGCACTCTAATGGCAATGGGATTGATTGTAAACGTATAGAGGCACGTAAAATTGGTTGTTTTCTCTGATGTGTATAATTTGACTGCCCCCCCCTCAGCTTTAATGACTATAAAGAAACACATGTCATGTTATAGCTATAGATATAGCTACAGAATGCATCTTTTAGTTTATAGTTCATCCATTTAAATTTAAGGTAGTTACTGAAATGCCTCCAGCTCGCACTCACTAGCACCTTCATGCTTAGCAACTTTTGTACTGAGATGATTCCCATGAAAAGTTCCTTCAGAATATTAATTGTTTTGAGGTTAACCATCATGAACATGACAAACATTATAGTATTAATTCCTAGTAAAGTTTTCAGTTGCCAGTTTCTAGTACTACATGCATGAACTGCTAACCATTAGCTAATGATCAGTATTACACCTATACATGCATGCTCATTTAAGACTTTAATATTCCACAGCTTTTGTGAGATCGATAGTGTCAATGTTAGTGACCAGCTGTGTCCAGTTCCCATTTATTCCAGTTTTATACACGTTGTTCGTAGGGTTTGCCGGATCGAGAATTCTTGGTTCTCTTTCACTTGGTATATATAGTCGTGGATAGAGAGTAGATACACTATAAGTGTAGTACCTCTTCCAGTGCATACTGTAGTTTATGTTATTGTGGTTATCAGTGTCAATCTTATATTCATCTGACTTACTTAACAGTTGTGTGATCCCTAACAATCTTCTTTAGCTCAACTTTTGTCCTGCGTGCATGGTTGGGTAGATACACACAATTGTGTTATAAACTAAAATTCTGCTTTACTGAACTTACTCTCTAGCAATTAATGAGGTGCTTGATGTGCTGACACCACGCCCTCGTGCATTTTCGTATGCCTTCAATACGAGAAGAGAGATGAGATAAGATGTTGGTTTTCCCACATTACTGTGTGACCATGTTTTGTTCCTCCAAGCCTTAGCACGCTTGATAAACTCTTTAGCCTGCATGCATGCATGTCATACGGTTATGTGTATGTCTTAGAATAATTATTGTTTGCTTACCTGACTTGGAACCTCACTGAAAAATTGCACCTGCCACTTCGAGGCATTCACTGAGAAACTGAAACAGATTCATGTATGGCATTATGACATGCAGTGTATAGCTATATATTACTGTACTCACTCGAAAAGGTGTTCTCGGTCAACATCTTGGAGAAACGTCCAGAGTGCATCTAGATTTGGCCAGTTTGGGCTAACCAGCAGATCCACTTCAATTCCATAGTAGTAGAAATTCACTGCATGTGGTTTGGTTTTGCTGAGTGTCACCCCCGGCACACTGCCTAAGAAGATCCTCAGTTTGTCTAAATACTTCCCATAGCCCGTGTCTATACCTCCAGAAGTTGTGCGCTGTCTTTTTGCCCTGGTGTTTTTTATTTCTCTTGCATCTACATCTACAAAAATACGTGGGAAATGCATGCATGGGCCAGCTTTTAGCTAAATAATAATTTATTGTATACATATATTTTATAATTGTTTTCCTATTAAACACTCTCAATGCCGGCTTATAAATACCTGAAGAGTAGATGACTAAGTCCAAGTCAAACTTTCCTGGAACTGCAGTGCCATGTCCCAGAGAGCCAGCCTTGATCACCTCATTCACAGTTAGGCCGATATCTCCATGCTATATACGTATATGATAGTAATATAAACATTTAAGCATGTTCACTTACAATTATACAGTTGAGTCATGCAGGTAGACTCATGTATAGATCTATTACCTGGAATTCAGTGACAAGTTTGTCTACTTTAACTTTTGCTTCCTCTATAGTGAGTACTTTAGTCACTTTATGAGCCATTTCAGATATGCTATGATATAGAAAGATCTATGTATGCAGGCTCCAAGTCTTTATAAAATACAAACTGTTGAGGCCATGCAGTTAGGGGGTAGTACCTAATTTTAGAAGTGACATCATACTAGCATCATTATATAACATTTGTACTTAATGAATATTGGTGTTGGTGTAAATCACAAGCCAGACAAATCAGATTATGAATAAATGCTCACAGATCACCTCCAATTGATTAACAAACTCTGTCTCGACAGTTGAAACTGACCAACCAGAAGACCCCATGCATCGTTGATGTCGAAACGACTGAAAAGCTTCAAATGAATCTGATGAAGATAATGTTAGTATACCAAGTGCATGAACCAGAAAACCTAGCTGTTGAATGGTCTATAGAGCAGCTAGCACCTTCTGGGTTATAGAACATAATATTATGCCTCAAAGTTGATAGGAAAGTGAAGAGTTGAGTGAAGAAAAAAATTGTGAAACGATCACGACTCCATCAATAGTGTTTTAAATTTTAGTTCCTCGTATATACCAACTGTATGAGATGTGTGAACTGAATACGTATTGTTCACTTTCTTATTCATCTATGATGCATTCAGTATTCAACTTGTGTGTATTTTTACTACTACTAGGGATAGGCAGGGTATATCAAGCTTTTTCCTGTGGCAATTAGTATACCATGCAGGTCCATGTTGCTTCGAGATGCATGCATCCATTGCCTGAAGCAAGCTAGATGATGATGCCAGGCTCAAATAATATATAGTTAAGTTCTTCCATGGTTCTTGATGTTGTAAGAGACATGTGAACCCTCAAGGTATATATATATTTAGCTACAAGCTAATAATAGTTTTGTAGGTCCGGGAAACACAGACGTTTTCAGGTGTGATAGACCAATCTGGAAGCCAAAGTATGTGGTATTTTCCCCATTGACAGGTATATAGTCAGAAGCACACATGCAGGCTATAAGTATAGACTCTTGTTAATCTATCTATCCTTGAGACAATGCAGCTTGGCCAGAATAGCGAGGTGTCCGCATTTCAGAAAATAGCCGCGGCTAAAAAACGAACCTACCTCACTAATTGTGCAGTTCTGTCTCAAGGATAATTGCTCTCTATTTTATCTGCCAAACCACACCCAAAACGTCATATCTGGCCGTAATAAACATTGAAGACTTAGTTTTTGTGGAAGCCCATGCAGTATACAGAATAGCAAGTGGCTGCATTCAGGGCGAGTTTTGTGCAGTAAACATCTATACCGTATTACTAGCATATTTTGCTGGTGAAAAACCTTTGCGAATGAGCTAAATCAGCAGAAAAGTTGATCCTTTGCGATCTAACTATTGCGTCTGGCAAGGATCATGTGTAAATACTAGTAATAATTTAGGTTTTGCGGATTTTTTTTATTGCGAATTGATCAACCATCGCAAAGTTTGTAAATGTTGCTCGCAAAACATTCTAGTAATACGGTATAGCTAGCAATCCGTCCTGAACCAAATGGCCGATATTATCGAGGTGGCCGCCGTGCTTTAGAGAGCTGGAATAGCAAGAGTCTACTGTATAATTATGATATACCACACCTACAAGGAGGATATACGCACCCATAAATGATATCGTCTGGTACTATGGTTACTCTGAAGACAAGCATACATGTTGTACGAATCAATGGTTGTTCCCACGCAGGAGAAGGATGAAGTGAGGAAAGAACTGAGGGAGCTGAGGTAAACGGTGATTTTCATTCTGAGGCAATACCTCACTAAGCATGGTGTGTGTGTGTGTGATTAGGTTGGCTTTTACCATACAAATTCTCTGCAGCTGACTTAGCAAGTAAATTCAAAACTACCTCCCCCTTCCCACGTGCACGTATGCTTATTATTTCCCCACATACTCACTCCACCCCCCCACTTAACACTCCACTCCCCCAGGCACCATACCAGCACAACAGTGGGCATGGTGTGACGTTGAAAGATGGACGATGCAGATACCATTCTAAAAGGAGCTCTGGACAATCACTATTAGATAGTCAAACAGTTCAAAGGTCAGATTAACAATACACTCAGTCGCCGATTGTACGGCTAATGTCAACATACATCGTACCGTCCTGATTTGGTTGTTGCTCAAAGAATTTCACCTGCCATTTAGCAGCGCACACAGAGTATATTTGTACACGCACACATTAGAGTTTAGACTATCGCAAATTATGGAGAGCGGCAGCCCCATCTTATAGTTACATTGATAGACCGTGCATTTTACAATTGTCAAATATTTAATTTCTCCTTTAAAAGTTACCTACAATACTGTACGTATATATACATTCAACTTATTCGTATCTTTCTTCTTTTGGGACACCTTGAGGAAGCCGTAAACATGGTTGTTCCAGTATACGGACTAACAAAGAGGTCAACGTCGATAATGTCGTCAAACTTAAATTGGACAGAAAACTTGGTCTGTTTGGTTATCGCGACTTTGGGCTGTCTTTCGAGAAACGTCTGTAGCTGATCTAGCCACTTACCAAATCCCTACAAACATAATATTATCATATACTCTTGGCAATATTTAGACAATGTTGTGGATAATATTTTCGTGGTATACTGATTGCACTGCAGGTAAAGGTAGTCAAGGTCGCTTCATTTGTGGGTAAAATATTCGTGGTCAGAGCTTCAACCACAAAACCACAAATATTTTGTCCCCTGAAAATTACCATATACAGTACCTAATTTTAGAAGTGACATCATGTGTACTATAGTGCTATAGAAAATTTAAAATGCCTGTGTTTATACCAAATGAATATTGGTATTGGTATCACAAGTCACAAAAATCAAAGTGCATGCTATAATTATAGCAAGAGGATTCGTGTCTCTTGCAAGTTTTAATTCTCTTCTCCAAGGATCTTCTCATGCAACGTCTTTGGTGAGGTCAGTGGTGTTCACTTTCTTCGCGAATGTCTGCCATCCTTTGTCTTTCCTCCGACCAGACATACCACTGACGTACACATTGTTGGCAGGGTTGGCGGGGGCAATCAGCCACCACGGAGCAGGAAGGAGGCAGGCAGGCATATTTAATTCTAATGGCAACCAAACTCTTGTCTCTAGGTTCATCCAATTCACTGCATGGATGCACAAAAGGTATAGTGTCACAGCCATTGCACGTATATATATTACAGTAAAAACTTACTCCCAGTCATAAAGTTGTCCTAATCTTTTCACGATACTTATAAACGTTTTGGTCACCCTGTTGTTATATAGAATGTAAAGCAGGAATGATAAATTAAGATGATAATTACTTGGTGGCATAAGATTTCAATTTATTGCCTTTTTCTGTCTCTGGTACTTCATAGTACGCCTTGATAACTAGCATGGAAATCAGGTATGAGTTAGGTCTTTGAAGTACCTGGTCATCACGGTCCTCGGGCCATGTTTAAATGTCTCTCCATGCTTTTTCCCTCTGAATTAGGATGTGTATCTACATGTATATAAAAGAAACATTATTGACAATCACAATAGACTAACTCTTACTTTCTGACAACTCTGTGATCATTGTCAACTTTCCGTATATATAC
Organism: Halichondria panicea; assembly: GCF_963675165.1. Taxonomy (NCBI): domain Eukaryota; kingdom Metazoa; phylum Porifera; class Demospongiae; order Suberitida; family Halichondriidae; genus Halichondria; species Halichondria panicea. Next base: position 1,804,283 of record NC_087384.1, read on the forward strand.
TGTGTCTGGAGTTTGATGACACCAGGGAAGAGGCTTTATATAGGTATAGGTGCATATAGAGCTTCAGGATATAAATTAATATCTCAGCTGCTTCTTCTCCCAAGAATCCTGTGCCGAAATCAAATCAATAAGCTTTTTAGTACATGTAGATGTATCCTTCCAGAATGGAAAAAGCATTAAAGTCACTCTGATACTCTCCATACAATTGTCCTTGGTGGGGGCATGAAGTTAAAAATGAGCTCTGTGCATGTATGTTTTCTTTTCCGTTTTCTTTATTTCAATGCGTTGATAGTTGTCTTTAAGTTTTTCTTTGATGTGTTTGTTGATTTCTTCCAGCTTCTCAGGATAGCCGTTGTTAGCAAGATAATCTTCAGTTGTAAAACCTGTAGATATTTTGTAATTATAGTAATAGCAAGGGCGTATAAAAAAAGAGAGGGCGTGCAAGTGACTATCTATAGTACACGGTGGTGAGCAGAATTCAAAAATCGTGGGCGGACGAATGTGAAAATAAAAATTTCTACCTTTATCATAAATTATTTGTGCACATTCATTTGCCCATGGACAATTTGAATTCTGCTGTTTTGCTGTTGCATATACCCTCTTTAATTTATTCGCCCTTGATAATATTATCTCTGTATTATAGTAAGCATAATCTGTCACAAAGCTGAATATAATATTTCGTAAATTTTGATATAATTATAGTTGGCTTGCCTGTAACGATTATGTATACTTACTCTCTAAGAAGAGAACCAAATCAATGTTAAAATTTCCAGGCACTGTGGTTGCTTGCTTCAGAGACCCATTTCCATACACCTCGTTAGTTTTTATATCTAACTTTTTTTGAAATTCCCCTTTCTGCAAAAAATAATAATATTGAAGCTGATTTAGTACAAAGAAACTGGTCAGATTTCAGCTTACATCTTGTAGTATGTCCACTACTTGTTTCACCACGTATGACCGGGCATCTTTTATCGTAACCTCCTTTGTATCTTCAGCCCCCGCCTTTATCTCGAGCACCTTTTCATTTTTTTTTTGATAGAAGGGTCTCATTTTTTTATAGAAAGGCCTCACTTCCTTTCTCTATTTTATCCCACCATTCCTTCTTTTCCCTTTCTGAAAAATACAAACTTGGTAGCATCTAGGTCTTAGATTTGAAACTAGCCAGCATATAATTATTGAACAGTGTATTTCTGATAGGGACTGTTTGGTTGGTGAATAAAATATATAAATGCATAGTGAATAAAATATAAATTCTGACTTTCTAAAGTAATAGTCGCAATGAATTTACTTTATATTTCTGATACAGTAAAGTATAACTTCTCTACAAATCTTTTAGTACGTAGCCTTCTGCAAGCTCTCCTGGTGTTCTATAGAGTCTTATTTCTTTGTCTTTTAGCTAGCCGTCTTCTTTCTCTTAAACTCGTCTTCAACTGGGAGAAACTCTATTTTGTTGCTATATACACATCCTTCAGGTTGATAAAGCAATCGCATGTCGCGCATGCGCAGATTTAACCTGCATTTTGGTTGCTAAGCATTATCCCATGGATACTGATGATTATCACTCGTCCGTGCCTATAGTAACTGTCACTCGTGCCTTGCAGGCACTCGTGCAGTTACTGGCACAGACTCGTGATAATCTTCGGTATCCATAGGTAATATCAAAGCACTTGGGGGTGGCGAGTGTTCAATTATTAATTATGTACTAATAATTGTCATAATGTTTACACAATACCACAACACTATTAATTTACTAATAACACAGTAGAATAAAAGTATTATAGTATCTTCTCTTTTTCATTAAAGTGTATCCCTTTTAAAATGTACTGTAAATGATACACGCTTATAGTATGTTGTTCATATAAGTATGCCACTAGGCTACACGACATTCATCACCAGGTTGAGGCTTGCGATCTGTCTTGCAAATATGTCCCATCGTTTCTCACACGAGTCGCTCTTTTGAGGCTCAATCTGACAGAGACCCTGTTTGTAGAAGTTCTTGAAGGGGTTGGCCGGGTCAATGATGCGTGGCTTGTCAGGAAGGCAGTGACTATACTTTCTCATAATCACTTGGTTCTCCCCGGGAACATGGAGGCTATAGGGATTGTCATGGTAATACTATATAGCTGTATAGGACTCTGATTTCGACTTACTCCAGGTTTGGGTCCATTCGAATATGTTGCACAAGTTCCTGTATATCTCTTGCCACCCTGTACAATGTATTATTCAATAGTTTAGTAAGAGTTTTAGTATATATTATACGGAGCTTAGAGTTTAATTACCATTTTGCAAGGGTTTTCAATGGAGTTGCATCACTGAGTAGATGCTGTGGAGCTCGATGATAGGAGATGAGCACAAGAATGCTAAGAAAGAAAGACTTTGGGCATCCATTGACTTTTCCATCCCAAACGGAGTCTCTCCACACTTTGATTCTTTTGATAAGTATCTTTGCCTGCAGGTAGATTAATTATTAATTGTTGCTATAGACAATATATACATGCACCTAGTATATACTTTAATATAGTTACCCTTCTCGGCTGGCCCTCCATTAAGGAGTTTTTGTACTTGGCTGTTCCACAAGAAAACCTGTACGTATATAATGCATTCATATATAATAGCTTTAGGTATAATTATAGCTATATACAAGATTCTCCTGTCCGGATGCATGTCTCTCATGTAGGAATACATGTCTTCCAGGTTAGGGTCCTCCCATTGAGGGCTGATCTGCAAATCAACTTGCAAGTAGTTAGCAGTAAAGCGCCAGCCATGAAATTGCTTCTCCATTTCTTGGGGTACATATCTCCCAGTTAGGTGCTCTAGAAGGTATATCTTGAGTTTGGCTAGTATTGTGCTGTACCCATCTTCAGACACTTTCCCTTGTTTTGGGTGAAGACCTGATTTAAGAAGACTAATTGAACACAACTTTGTGTTAAATATATGGATGTATGTCTGATTTAAAAATGTGATGCTATGCATGTACATAGAATAATTATAGTTATTATGTGATATGTACGTGCATGTGTTCTAGTTTGTTGTGCTGTTGTAATATCAGTCACTGACTTGGTGAGAATGCAACCAAATCCACATCATAGTTCCCCTGGACTGCGGTTCCATAAGCCACTGATCCTCCGAGAACAACCTCAGAAATAGTTATTCCGATTCTGCTCTGCACGGCTTGCTACACATTTGGAAATTGCTTATAGGGTACGCTATATTTGACAACATTTTTTTTTTTTTGACAAATTTGGCAAACCTCACCTGATTTGCCAAATCGCCAAAAACACTTGCATATAATAATTATTATACGGTAGTTGATCTTACCGATCTTAGTACATGCTCCACTTTTGCTGCCAGTTCTAGTGCCATTTCGTTTGGTGTTGTGTTAGAACTATTATATAGGATGCTTTGTGCATAGATAGTCAGGACCATTACTCTTATAGTACTGATTATGGGTGTGTACGTTGCTCTAATGAAAATCATGCATGCATTGTGCACGTTACCTGAGAAATATGAATAACGTTGTCTGCAGTAAACAAAAAAGATAGAATAATCATTCATTCTTGGAACTTTTGTTTTATTGAGTCAGCAGGTCACCCTTAATCTTGTTCTTGTAAATGTTATAAATGTACACAGGGTCCAAGAGAAAAATGATTAGAAGTCAACAGTTAGATGTATAATTATAAGATGGATCTTTCTGAGAAACAGCTGCCATCTCTTGGGAAACGAGTCTCTCTTTTGTGGCTCAATCTGACAGACGCCATGCATGTTTGTAGAGGTTCTTGTACGGGTTATAGACAGGTCAATGATCATGGCTTCTCGTGTACGTACCGGCTGTACTTATATCCATGGTTTTCCCCAGGGACGTGAATGCTGTATTGATAGAGCGTTGTAGCTATATTGTGTGTGTCTGTATACACAATTATTTGGATGTAGATGTATATACAATTATGTGAGGATTTCGATCTCTAAACGTATCACTGAGTTTTTGGTGCTCCTTGCCTGTATAATGAAGGAATTAAGAAGTGCATATTAGCTACTTAGCTAATGCAATTGTAATCTTTGTTGTCTATAGCTAGTATACGTTATGTGTTTATTATGGTACATACACATTGTTGTACGTTTATAGCAATACTCTTCATCAGCTTCTTGATATCCTTGGTCATAATTCTATAAGCAATTAAGTGAAAAGAATTCTGCATGTCCATAGTATCAATAGCAGACCATCCACCATTTTTCCAGTTCCTAATTTCCCTGATTCTGTGCGGGCTAACTCAACCGGTGCATATATATTGCACTGTATAATATTATACATAAGTAAATGCATTGGTAAAGCAACTCACTCTATATAAGTCTTGATTTTTAGCAATATTCTTCACCAGCTTCTTGATATCCCTTAAGAGAAAAACGTGCATGGAAAGTTTTCTAAATTAATAGCCCACCCACCATTTTGCCAGTTCTTCTAGTGATTCTGCCTGTGCTAACTCAACAGGTGCATGTTTGTAGGATATATCAGTGCGAGCATATTATACAAAAGGTAGAATTTAGGGTAACCATTTTTCTGCTTGTCCCATGTTCTGTTTCTCCATGCCTTAAATCTTTTTATGAGCGTTTTCACCTGTAAATAAATATCATATGACATGCTGTATATATACGAAGTAATAATTTCGTACTTGTTGTGGTCTTATACCTGAATAGTCCGCAGCAAAACCTGACTTCATGTGTGTATAGTAGAGGAAGTATAATATCATATACAACAATAGAAATAGGAGACGTGCACATTTTCCTGCTCTTTGATTGCATTCCTTTGAGATAGCTGTACAAATCCTCTAAATTTTGTTTCTTTCATTAAAGACTGAGTCGTAAATCAATGTTCAGGTTAGAGGTTTCGAAACGCCAGCCGTGGTACAACCTCTCAATGTTCTGTATGTCTGTAATAGAGTGCCTTATAGGCACTTGATTGTTCTGCCTAGTAATATAAATTTGTACTGCATGCGTGCGCTCCTCAGATACCTCCTTCCTGCTCGGATGCAGACCTGTATAGAAAGATGCCAAAATGCATAAGATATAGAGCACTGCAGTGCTAACCCTCGGCTGATGACATAAATAATAAAGATCTATACCAACCAAAATAGTGTTGTACAATAAATGCTGGTTAAGCAGCAAATATTACAGGAGCTAGAGGCATGCTGAAACTTTTGAGAATAGAGTTTTAGTAGTGTATCATACGCCGTACGAGACATTCATTGTGGACTAGGATCACATGCAGCAAAGTTAGGAAAAAAGCCTGGAGTTTTAGATATAATTATGGGGCTATAGTTATAATGTTTTGAGGCTAAAAAAGCAACAAACCACAATTCTAGCTTTCTACTTAGGGACCCCAGACTTCCATTATTTCTAAGGATCCCTAGCTTCAGCTGAAAATACGTACCTCGAATGTATAGTGTAGCTATAGCTAGCCAACTAATGAGCAAGTTAGATTTTGCTCACTTTTATTCGACAACGAACCACCTTTAAAACCAATAACTTGTTATAATTATGTGAAGGCTATTCATGCACGCTGTAAACCCACCGCTATGGTATCCAGGTGAGCAGGCTCAGAAATTACAAACAGATAAACCAACGAACTACTATACTCGCTGTGGCCGCAGTATGGGCTTGGGTAATAACAAAGTATATAGTACATGTACAATTATAGATTAACAATATTCTCAGTCTGTGTGTGAGCCTTTGTAGGGTTAGCATGGATATATACGCTAATGCACAACGTGATTATAGCATAAATGCTGCATTTGTTCTCAGTGTAGCTCGTACTTGGTGAATATAGATGCATAGATCAACAAAATGTGCAGGCAGACTTGTCTCTTGCCCCAGGGACCCTCCAAGGTATACTTCAGATTTGCTTATGTCCAGAGTAGACTGCTAGAGCAGAAAAACAGTGCACTCTGTCTTTTCACAAATGCTGTTACATCTTTGATTGGAGCCCTCACTCTACTAGCTTTGCTCATAGGTGCTGTTTCTCATATAGGTACTGCCAGAGTCAGTGACATTGTCACATGGCCTTGTGTAGTGCATGCATGTGTATTGCTTTAGCTAGCTGTAGCTGTTGATCTTAGTTATGGATGTCTGGTTAATGACCTTTACCTAATGTGTTTATTGCATAAAGTAATAACATTTAAATAACGTCTTGCTCTATAATAATTATAATTTTCACACATCCAGTTTTATGTAGCTATTATGTAGCTAAGTAAGATCTTTCACCATGCTCAGTTTTCATACGAATTTTGGCTCGATAGATCTATGATTCCGGGGTATAATTATATTATGTTGGAACAGGGTGTCGTACAGGGGGAAAGGGGGGTACCCCCCCTTTTTTGCATTCAGGTACTAGTTGTATGACTGAGTGTCCATAGCTGGCAATTTTACATATAGGGTATTAAAATAACAGTTGGCCTTTTTTTAGCAAAATGTTCTGGTTACTTTTCTTATTTCCCCCTCTACACTTCAAAATCCTATATGACACCCTGTGGAAACTTCAATCTATCACAGCTTCACCGCTATGGCAGCCCATATAGATAGTTAACTTCATCAGTTGTCAATTAATTATGTATAATATGGCCATGTCTTTTTATTGAGTTTTTTGGTAACTGCATAATCAGTACATGCAGTAGAACCTCACTAATCAGAATAGAGCCGGACCAGAGCCTATATCCGAATACATGAAATTTCTGGATTAACGGTAATTGATTATGAATATCAGTAACAAAATAATGCATATGTACTGTGGCCAGAAGGGAAGCTGCTAGCTATATAGTCTTTTATCTCAACTTTCTCTCCAATTCAGTGAGTCTTGTGAGCTCTCCGGCTCTTCGTTTTCTTTGCAGTGACCAATGTTTTGAGCAGTTCTGATTCAGCAAAGCAAGTTAGATTGTGCATGCGCAGTAGTCTATTTTACTGACAGCCCCTCCTCTTTCAGTTTGCCAGATTTGAGAGGTTTCAGACTAAAAAGGTCCGGATTAGCGAGGTTCTACTGTATTGTGCATGGTATCTATCATACTGTTATAGTTCACTCTGGATTTGTGTGTGCATGTGCATTGCTTATAGTTTTTGGATTATGTTAGGCTGTCAATAAGTATAGTATGGTTAATAGTGTAATATAGGATTAATAAGCAATGTCAAGGCTTCTAGAGTCGTAGCCGAGTGCTATTAACCTTGCCATGCAGTGCTTGTTGAGTACTTATTGCACGAGTACCATACTATTGATTTCTAATCGTTTATGATGAAGTTCTCTGCAGTTTTCTTAATATTCAGCCGTGGCCGTTATTCAAAACATTACGTTGTCATTGACAGCGTGTATAATTACTCAACAGGTAATTGCACGCTGATTATATAGTCGTCAGATCTCAGTAGGTTAAGGATGGGACCAGCAATTATTGCTGAATCAGCTAAAACGCAGCCACGCCCACGATTTTTAATATGTTTTGTGTGTAAAAAATTACTTATCTTTTTTAGTTCTAATTCCGGAGGTATAAACCTTCCTTTCAGCTCGAAATTTTTAGTGTAGTAGGTAGTTCAAAGGTTTGTGCAGACTATTCAATCGGGAGGTCCCAGTCCTGAACCTACCTGAGATAGTAAACATCATATTATACCATAGATAAAAGAGAGAAATGGATTGGAAACGGATGACGTGTTCCCATAAGCTGCATATAAAATACATACACTGAGCTAAGATACAGCTGTGTTTCGCTCCCTATCCCCAGGAAAACTACTTCTACGGCTGTTTTGGAAAATTCAGACCTTTCCAAGTCTCCCTATAACTTCAATTCAATGTCCCTTTATATATACTAGGTATCATTTGGAAATATTACAAGAACTTTTTTGGGATTGCTAAGAAGTAGCTAGAGGTACAGAAACATTGCTTTCACTACTTAGGAAGGTTCTGTACCAATAACACCTATAATACAGCTATATAAATAAGTAGTGTACTGTGTGTCATATATAGCCTCAAGTAGTAAAAGTTTAGCAGGATTCTCACACTGACAGTAAGACAATCAGTTGTCTCTTTTTTGGCCATTTTTTTTAAATGTACAGTTGGCGGCCTCGATTAAACCCAGGGCAAAACACGGATAGTTTTCGAGGCGCTAAATGTTTCCTATCCATTTCTCTCTTTTATCTATGATTATACAGTAGAGTGCCTTTATAGCCTAGAGTAAATATGTTCTCTCACTTGTTGGTGTAAATTTATTTACTTTGCATGCATATATACGTCGATAGAATGCATGCAATTATAACTTACAACTTTCTTGTGCTTGGGTTCATCTTCATATATTTGTACATATCCTCTAGATTTTCCCATTTTGGGCTCAGTGATAAATCCACTTGGAAGTGCCAACATTGGAAACGTCGACCATGGTTTCCACACAGTTCCTCAGGGTCCTTTATTTTGTAGTGATTAATTTTGTCAAGTGCCTTTGGAGACAGCGAATGATCTGTTCCATACCATCTTTATACGTCTGTTCTGTTACTGTCTGCTTTATTGGATGTAGACCTATCATAATTATACAGTGTATAAGGACTAGAACTCTGAACTGTGAACGTATTCTGTATGCATTATTGCTCTGAGCATACACTGCTCGTTATATTGAGTTATGTAATCTGCCACCTGTTGATAGCGCTAAAGTTAATTTACCAAGCTATTACATACAATCAGAGCACTGAAGTGCTAACCCTCGGCTGTTGACATGAATAAATAGATCTATAAAAACTATAGGAATGCATGGTTCAGTAATAAAGAAGCCACAAACTATTTTAATAGAGACTGCATGGTAAAGGATCACTTCAGCTGCAAATATGTAGTTCTAGCTCGAATAAAGATCGCGTGTAGAGCTAGCCAACGTGTAATGCTTAGCTTTTGCTCACTTTTATAAGCATTACCATCGAAATCTGCCACAATAACTTGTTGTGTGAGGGCTATCCATGCAGCGCTATGGCATCCAGATAAGCAGACTCAGAAATTACAAACAGACAAACAAACCAAACGACTACTATACTCGTGGCCGCCTACGCGCGCCTCGGGGAATAATTATTTGAAGGTATAATATTTGTACGTAAGATGTTTCCTATAACTGTCTATATAAGACTAATTACTTGGTGGGAATATAAACTCTCTTAAGACTTTATACTACTTACTTAGTGAGAAGACAGTAAGGTCTATGTCAAAATGCCCAGGTAATGCTGTACCATGAGCCACTGATCCTCCAACAACAACATCTGATATGTCAATGTCTATTTCTTTCTTCTTAGATGCCTGTGTGATGTCAATTAATTTAGTAAGCCACTGATAACAGATTCCAGTTGGAAAGTTTGTTGACTTACTTTTATCAGTGTAGTTCTAACTTTGTTGCTTAACAGGAAGGTTTCCATATGCTGACTTGGCACTTTCGAATTATGATCGCCCTCTATATACTTTCTTGTGCTATAACCCTTTCCCGTTCAGCCGCACACAATCTGGAAAATCTGGAACAGTTCCATCACTTTAGTTTGCATCTGAGCCCAACCCACCAAATTAGCTTGATGTTATCTCCGCCCCCAATGAAGTGGCCGTGGGTCAATGGCTGTGCACAAACTAACCATCGATTTTATGCCTTGCTGCTGCCTCGATGGAAGTATGTGTGGCCTTTATAAAAGCTGCACTCTGGTCAACTAAGCTGCTTAGCAAGCATGTAGACTATTGTAGAGCTTGTGTCCACTTGTGAAGTGCCTGTGTACACAAATGGCTTGCTGCTTCCTCTTCGAAAATATTCTATGGCTACCAAGATAGTCCAGAGGGTCTACCAATGGATACTACTCAGTCCTACATGCTGTATAGCTTGTTTTAAACCTTTTTTTTTTTTAAGTGTTCTAATTGAACAGCTCAGCAGAACTTCAAAGGATAATCGCATTCATGATACTATCCAATCTGCCACAGAATCCAATATCATGCAACATTCACAAGTTGATAGCACACTCCCTCCCAGATTGTTGTTGTAAAATTTACAACAATTTGACCGGTAAAGGGCTATCAGGAGCACAGGCCCTCTGGAGTGCCCCTGGTGCTATCAAGAGCCTTATAAATTTATTGTATGTAAGCCAATCCTATTAAATACATCATGGCTGAGTTAGTGGTTCATAATTATGGTTTCAGTGTTGATCATCTTGCATGTTGGAGGAGGCATGCATAAACATTTGAAACACATGCTTTGCTTCCAAGTTTCATTGATTACCACAGTCATGGTACAGAGACTATATTAATGCACATTTGATGTAAACTTGTAACAGAAATTATGTTCAGGGAAGTGAAGTGAAAAGTTATCATGTATAGTGAGGCTGCATGCATGTATCCCACGTTTCTTCCTCTGGAAACTCTCAGCTGAAAAGTGATAATTGTTATTAGAATAAAAAAAAGCTGCTTACTTTTTTATTGAGATGCATCACTGGCAGCCATAGCCCTTCTGTCCAGCCCTATATATAGCGATAGAAAAAGACATTCGGCTATAGGATAGTCATACCACGCTCCAAACAGGTATAAACCAAGAAGATGCTCACGAATTCATGCTGGCAATTCTTGACATAATCAACAGCCATGCACCTACATACAGTACAGTACTATACCTGTAGTTGTATAGAAGCAGGTATTGTAATAATCAGACTGAGGTTCCTCCTTTTTATATACCTTTTACCTTCTTACAAGTAGATGAGTCTAGTCCACAGTAGTGTATATGCATGAGTCTAGTCTCTGGAAGAATCATTGACATGAGCTCTGCCTCACTAGGACTACTAGCTAGCTGAATTTAAAATTGCATATAGAGTGCTGAGTCAGCAACAAATAGTGTCAATATTCGTTGAGTCAGCATATGGAAACCTTCCTGTTATTATCGCCTTTCCGTTAAAGCATCAGCGAAACAACATATTACTATACATTTATATAGTCTTGTCTGTGTAAGTACTAAGTTATTCAGCTTTCTCAGTCTTAAGGTGTGATATTATCCACACTCTTCTCGAGATCAAAGTATTTCACTTCAATCACGAATTCACTCCAGCCACGCTCGTTTTCACTTGACTCTTTGTTGGGTGGGTACGTACCAATGCTAGACAGGTAGACATTGTTGGCTGGATTGGCCGGGTCGACCAGGCGTGGAGTGGACGAGGGAAAGAGGGTGGGTTACTAGTCTCTAGCTTTGTAGTAGTCTTCCCAATAGATGCTGCATGTGTATACAAATTATTTGAGATTAATTAAACTTACTCCATTCTGCTGTGATTCCGAACAATTTTTTTCAGCTCTTCAGTGGTACTGCATATGTTATTGATATTTAATTGGTTATTTTAATTTTACCTCTTAGCTTCATTGTGTCCACGATAGCCATAAGTTTTTGCTGGTTTTCATAGGCTCGAAGCACCAACAAGGAGATTAGAAAGGAACTAGGGCTTCTTCGTCCTATGCTACTTTTAGGCAATAGGCGATTCGCGATCCTCCATGCTTTAGCCCGGGCTATGTATTCTTTGACCTGCATGTATAATTATATATATACGCAGGATTATTGGTGAATTCACAGAAGCAGAATACAAAAGTTAACACAAGCACAATTATGTATACGGAAATTTGTTTTAGCTATATATATACGTATATAATTATTATACCTTCTGATTTTGCTTTTTCATGAACTCCACTTGCCATTTGGAAGCGTTCACACTAAATCTGTGCATGCAATTCAGGTAATCGCTATTGTATACTTTATCACAACTAACCTGTGCATGACTTCCAGGTCGTGGTTTGGCACTCTATATCTCGAAGGAACCGAAAAAATGTTGTCGGATCACTTGGATTATCACTCCACCAAACTGGACTGATCAGGAGATCCACGTCGATGTAGCCCTTGTACTTAAACTGCACAGCATATCTTGGTTTGTAATTGGGATCTATATAAATGGTATCTGTTCCAAACACCTGTCGATTATTGCTTCCAGCTGTCTCATGTATTGCTGATATCCGTCAGTTTGATAATATCTTCGCTTACATCTGCGTGTGTATAATTATATATAATTTGTTATCGGACACCTATATATGTACCGTACTCTACCGAGATATGCCCACGTTGGTATACATATATATATACAGCGTTGCTTTTATATACAGTAACTCTATAGCTATGAGTATAGTGGGTAATTTTGTCATCAAAATGCTCGTTCGTACAGCTCAGAATGGTGGCGCATTAATAATTTTTGCTGTGTTAATTTTAGAATGATGTTCTAATTTCCACCATACGAATAACATATAATTATCTTCCGTATATAACGCACCATTTTCGAGGGGCTTAATTTTCGCTGTTTTTGTGGGTCAGTATATATAGTCTTACGTAATTCCACGAAAATTGTTCTTTAATTAGAAGTACATCTGCTATAACGTGCAAATATTAAAGGCGTGGCTTCCAGTAAGCAGTCAACCCACAGACATTATGCAACGAATGCTTTTAGAGGCCATTCCACGAAATGTAAGTGCCTCGAAAATTTCGCGCTATGTCTATTTTCACCCCCAAATATGTTTTTGAGAGCTATATATAGATTTCCTAGGTGATAGGGATTCAAGGTGCATGTCCCTATATAATTATACCGTAATAGCGCGCAATTTTTAAGGCACTTAACTTTCGTGGAAGGGTCTCTAAAAGCATTTCATAAATTTCATGCTGTTCAAATTACGTTGTGTCTTCCGTTCACTAAGCATTTCGTGGACCTACGAAACTGATTAAGCCCCACGAAAATGTACTGTTGCGCTAGAGTAAACGACCGAACAACTCATTAATTAATGAGTTGTTGTTTCACATAGATCGCTTGGAATCAAACTGACATTCCAAACTGACGTAAACAACTCATGTATATATACCTGATGTCACAGTTAATATAGTGGTTTTCTGGATTTATCATTTATATAGCTAAAGAGTTATAATGATTACACTCTATATGTCCACAGTAAGGTCGATGGTCTCAATCTTCCTCTTTATCTCAGACCAGTTCCCCTCCCCATCATCATGTGACCTGTCACCGGTACGTGTAGTGGTAAACCCGGTGTCAAACAGGTTGTTGGTAGGGTTGGCTGGGTCCAGGAGGCGAGGGGTTTTTGGGGTGTCATGTAGGATTATGTTATCAGTTGCTCCCACAATGTAGTAGTCGTCCCAATGAATACTGTAGATCAATGTGTGTATACTTGTGTTTTGTGTAACATGCAGATATACTCATACGGTATTGCATGATTATATACTTCTACAATGTATAGACTGACTTACTCTTGTTTATCTTCCCTAAGAACGAGGTCTTTAAGCTCATATGAGGTCCTATAGCATGGAATAAATATAATTATGGTATGCGTGAATATAGATGTAACGGTACCATGATGTGATAACTGTATATACGTACCTTTCAGCCATATCACGAAAGATTAGATTTCCAAATTTCTCCTTTGCACGCTGATAAGCTTTTAAAACGAGCAAAGAAAGAAAGTAAGACTTTGGCTTCTTCTGTCCTGGGTAAACGTTTGGCCATTGTTTGTTCCTCCATGCCTTAGCACGCTGAATAAGCACTTTGACCTATACCATCGTGGTATATACATGAACAATGTATATAGATGAACTGCAATGTATACGTATCCCTTACCTCATTGTCTTGCTTCTGCATAAACTGCACCTGCCATTTGGAGGCTCCTATTGAGAACCTGCGTGTAATTGGCATGCATGCATGCTTTGTTTCTATACACATGACATGTACGATAGTACAGTGCCTGTAACCTAGAATACCACAAATGTGTGAGTAGTTGTACTTAAGTGTATCTTGAGATTGGAAGATTTCTAAGAAATGATGCTGATACCATTGTGTAGGTGAATGAATAAGCTACAAACATATTCAGTGGAAAATCATTTAGGTGAAAACGGGATGATTGTAAAAAATGTATGTAACATCAATTATCTATGGAAGTAAAGTGTTTCTGGAAAAATTGCTTCTACCAAAAGATAGACAATTTATTAACAATACATGTGTAAAAACCTTAGACCTTAGCCGAAAACTTTACTTGAAATCTCTCCCTAAGCGAAAAGGCACCCAAAAACACACATAATGGAGTATGAAACAGCGTGTGTACTTATGTAAACGATTTTAATCTATGCATAATTATGTTAGCTCAACTATCCACTGATGTTTTTCCAGAGTTCCAGACCTTAGCCGACAACCGTTAGTGTTTTTCCTCCCTAAGCTTTTGCTCACTATAACAATTTGTTGCTGTTGTAAAAGCAACCATGCACATACCCACCACTTTAGATTGCCATGGAGTTGAAGCTCAAGCATTCACCTACACTTTGGTATCATCAAAATTTCTTATAAAATTAATGTTTTAATGTCAAGATATGTACCAAAATTCACGAATGTGTGGTATTCTACTCTCTAGGTTACAGGCACTGTATAGTGTGCATGCAGTCCTGTTCTTGAATTTTAACTCACGAGTAGCGCTTTTGAACCGGGATCTTGTCCAAGAACAGGCTCAGCTGGGAGACGCTGTCCCACCAAGGGGTCACCAGCATGTCCACGTCAATGAGGTCCTTGTACCGAAACTGGACAGAGTGAGGTGTCCTATTCTTAAATTGCACATCGCTGTTTTTTTTCAAGAATTTCTCAAGTTTCTCTAGCCAGTGGCCATAGCCTTGCTCAAGAACTTTGTGTGGATCTAGGTCTGTCAAAAATTTGAGGAGTTAGCTGCCTACGAAATCCTCATGTAGACTATATAGACTAAAAATGTTCTTACTATTATTCTGTGTTTAGCAGGTGCCCACCTCTTGAGTAGATGACCATGTCCAGATCAAAGTCTCCAGGAACTGCAGTTCCTTGTCCCAGAGAGCCAGCTCTGATGACTTCACTGATAGTAATTGGCTGTTGGTCCTGTCATGTAAAGCAGATAATAGTGAATTTTGCACATTACCTGTTGCTCTATAGTACTTTTAGGAGGGTAGCCAACTCATCTGTTGCTTCTCTAGCAGCCTTGTGAGTGAGTAGCTCATTGCTGTGGGGAGGGTGGCAATTCCTAAAGTCCATTTGTTATGTTCTTATTTCTATCTCTAATTGGGTGTATGTGTGTGTTTGTTTTCTTTTGTAGTAAACTAAAGTACTGTTTACAGATTAGTCAGCAAAGGGCAAAGGGACTGTCCCAGGGAAAGTCCATTATAGGCTCATTAATTGATGCTCCCAACAGCTGCACCCACGTCTTGCACCATCATCATGCTTAGAGCTGATTCCCATGAAAAAGTCCCTTAAGAATATTCATTGTTTTGAGAAAA
Organism: Halichondria panicea; assembly: GCF_963675165.1. Taxonomy (NCBI): domain Eukaryota; kingdom Metazoa; phylum Porifera; class Demospongiae; order Suberitida; family Halichondriidae; genus Halichondria; species Halichondria panicea. Next base: position 1,819,627 of record NC_087384.1, read on the forward strand.
GTAATAATCCATCAATGAATAAAGGATAAGGCTATATTCCTACTAAATTTGTCAGTTGTTAATTTTCTAGAATTAAGACAATGCTTGCACTGCTAATGAGTATACCCGACTGAATTGCCTCAGGGTATAGGTGAATATAATTATAGTAAAAGGTCAGCAAACGAATTTAACAATCAACTAATACGTTTAACAATCAAATAATACTTTAAGCATCGTGCAGCTATCAGCGAAACAAGTTACTATAATAATACACTACTACACTATAATATTGTGTGCTGCATGCTATATAGTCTTAATTGTCTGTTTAAGTTACTAAAGTTAGTCAGCTCTCTTAAACGGTCTTAACGTGTGATCTCCTCCACACTCTTCTCAAGGTCAAAGTATTCCACTTTGTCCACAAACTGACTCCAGTCCTGCTCGTTTTCACTTGGCCTTTTGTTGGGTGGGTACGTACCAATGCCAGACAGGTAGACATTGTTAGCTGGATTGGTCGGGTCGACCAGGCGTGGAGTGGACGAGGGAAAGAGGGTGGGGTAGTCTCTATATAGCTTTGTAGTAGTCTTCCCAATAGATGCTGCATGTGTATACAAATACTATATAATTATAATAATAGTTAATTAAACATACTCCATTCTGCTGTGATTCCGAACAAGTTTCTTCAACTCTTCAGTGATACTGCATAATTATAAGTTTAATGAAATAATACATGCATGGTGATTAATTTTACCTTCTAGCTTCATTGTGTCCACGGTAGCCATAAGTTTGGCTCGACTGCTGGTTTTCATAGGCTCGAAGCACCAACAAGGATATTAGAAAGGAACTAGGGCTTCTTCGTCCTACTCTACTTTTAGGCAATAGGCGATTCCTCCATGCTTTAGCCCGGACTATGTACACCTTGACCTATAAAATATCATACACGCAAGATTCTGATGACTCAAACAGAACGCATGGAGTTCCTGCAGTGTACGATATAAGCGTTATAAAATTATAGGCATGCATGCAACACAAAGCATGGCATGCACATTAAAAATTAAAAATTCATTGTTATGTAATAGTACCTTCTGATCTTTTTTTCTAAACTCCACTTGCCACTTGGAAGCGTTCATGCACACTAAATCTGTGCATGACTTCCAGGTTGTGTCTTGGCACACTATCTCGAAGGAACCGAAAAAACATTGTCGGATCGTTTGGATAATCACTCCACCAAACTGGACTGATCAAGAGATCCACGTCGATGTAGCTCTTGTACTTGAACTGCACAGCATATCTTGTTATGTTGGGCTCTGTAATGACCCCTGCTCCAAACACCTATCGATTGCTAATGAAAGCTTCTAGCCGTCGTATGTGTTGGTCATATCCATCAGTTATGATAGTATCTCCGCTCACATCTGCATAACATGCATGTGTTATTCATGCACTTAAGCCACAACTATAATATATATGGGTGCGTGCATAGTGTATGCTTTTGATGATCATGTCTATAATTATATATAGTTTCGCCTCAAATTTTTTAAGCTAGATTTATAGGTGTATAGGGATTCCAGGTGCCCCTCTGAGTTAGCACTTCAACGTCGCATGTGATATAGGCCCAGTGAATGGGCAGGTGTTGCATACTCTATATACAGCTACATGTACATGCATGCATGCATGCACGCAGGTTTGCTTGCCGTGAGAGTAGAGCACCAGGTCGATGTCAAAGCTTCCAGGTACAATTGTTCCATGTCCCATAGAGCCAGCTTTTACGATCTCGCTCACTCTAATTTTTGGATGAGTATAGCTTGACAAATTAAGCTGCATTTTGAACATATTATATAATTATACAGATTTCTGCATGCATATCTCATTATTACCTGTAGAGTAGACACCAACTCCCTAATGGCTGCTTCAGCCTCAGCATGTGTAGGTTTCCTAAAGTAGGCCATCTTGAACTTATAAATTTCTGTCTGAGACTGCTGCCTAATTTGTTAATTGCTAACAGTTGCTCTCTTTTATATTAGTTTCATAGATTCCAAGATTCTAGAAGGTTCTCTGTAATGGTGACTATTGTGGTCTATGTTGTATAATTATCAGGTTTTAGGGGTATATTCCTGAAAATAATCAGTTCTAGTAATCTCTCTTTCCTGTGCAGTACTCAGTACATGTAATACAAAGGCCAAGATCATTATCTACTACAAGGGCCAATAAACTGCTTGTGGCATGAATTGCCATGTAATAACTAATTTGTTGCCTTGAAAACCATTTTCTGATATATATAGAAACCAGCATAGAGACCACTTGCTGCATATAGATGTGAAAAAAAAAGTAATTTGGTAGTTTTTGTTCTGTTTTTGGTGGCTGGATTTACAATAATTATATAAACAGTGGTTTGCAGAACAGTTGTCATATTATACTCAGAGTAGCAGTAGGCGGTGACTTTTACAAGGTTACTTTGCCCCAGTGCAACATGTCCCTGGTTAAAACATGTGCAATTCAAGTAACCCACGTGCTGGGTTACAACAACAGATAAAAGTATACACATTTAAAACAAGTAGAAATACTAAGCTACAGGTTGTTGTAACCAGCCATATAGGTTCTTTTAAGCATATTTGGTAATGGCAAGGGCGTATAAAAGAAGAGAGGGCATGCATGCAACTCCATATGAGCAGAGTTCAAACGTGGGCAGATGAATGTGCATGACTGGCATGAAATGCGAAATTTCTATTTTTAGCACTTCATGCAAATTAATGCACACATTCCTCTGCCCACGTTTGAACTCTGCTAGCTACGTGTACTAATATAGTGGAGTTGCATGCTCTCTCTTCAATCTTTTATACGCCCTTGGTAATGGGTCGTAGCAACTTCCCATAGGTAGAAACATCCAGCTATATGTAGGTTTTAGCAACCATGCACAGCAGCAGCCATACGTAGAAGTACCCGCCCATGCAGCTATAGGTTGTAGCAACCTCCCGTAGGTAGTATAGCTAATCGGTCAAAACAACCGCGCTAAAATTATAGGTTCTTTTGACTCACATTTCATCACTCATGCATAATTATTGTAGAAAAACTCAGTGCCGTGTCGTGACATACATGTAAGTGTGTGCTAATTACAATCATCACAAAAACAAGAAACTGATAACGTACTTACATACAGTACATTCAGCCTATAGAGTAAATAAACGCAATTTGGTGCGTAATGGTACATAAATGTAAATATTTTGGGATTGGAACATTTCTAAGAAAATATGATGATATACCATTGTGTTGGTGAACAAATTATCTAAAAGTCCAAAAAGATTTCCATGGCAACCAAAGGTGGTGGGTATGTGGTGGTTTATATAACACCAACATTTTTTTATAGTGGATAATCGCTTAGCAATGGAAAACACCATCGTTTTCGGCTAAGGTATGGAATTTTGGCACAACATTCCTGAATAGTTAACCTAACATAATTATGCATGCATGTACACGTCTCACTACAAGGAGGATATGCATCAATATAATTATCGTCCGCTACTGTGCATGGTTACTCCGAGGACAAGGATAAGATTCAATGGTTGTTCCCACGCAAGAGGAGGATAAAGTGAGGAAAAGAACTGATTGAGGGAGCGGAAGAAAATGGTGACCCTCGCCTTGAGGCAGTACCTCACCAAGCAGCCAAGGTGTGTGTGTGTGTGTGTGTTGGAAAAAGTGTGTGTGGTCAGTGATGATATTCAAGAGACGGGCGGACTGAGAACAGTGTTCTGTGCAGACTGTCTCTAATTCTGAGACCATTACCAGTAACTTTCTGCGGTGTCGATTCTGCCGCTTTTTAGAATGTTCTGTCACTGTTAACAAGAGCTAGATATTGCGACTGAGATGTGCTTCATAAAGAAAATACCGAGTATACTACTCTTGGAAAGTTGTCTGAACATAAAATGTATGTGCTGTGGGCCATTGAAGGTCAGTTTTTTTTTAATTTTGCATATTAATCCCTCTATGAGGCTACTCAAAGCTATATTGCCTAGCTTCTTTCATGAAATAGACTCTATGTACACTACTTTAATGTATGGTCTTTCCCCTTTCTTGTTTGCTTTAGAGAAACTTGAGATTTCCACTAGAGTTTAGTCTAACTGTAAAGGCCGTTATGCTTTCACTTTAATCCCTCTATTCTAACACTGATCAATTATTAGCCCTTTTGGCATTCATAGCAAGGGAGAATAGTCTTTACTGTATCGTAATGCATACTTACTTTTAATAGGAATGCCACACGGAAGAAGATATCAGCATTGGAAAAACTGAAGCTGCAAGAGATAGACGGCTGGCTTGGTGTGCCAAAGATGAAAGTTCAAACGAAGTTATCAAGTGATTCTAATATTACATTGTGTCCTTTGGTAAGTCCTCTGATAATAACTTTTACCGATCATGAACCAACTACAAATGTATGTCTACATTAATCATTATTTTTTTAAATAAAACAACCACTTTTTAATACAATTATAATAATTATGGAAGTTGTACTGTATAGAACTTAAAGCAGTATCTCATTCTAATCCTTTTCATTATCCTGTGAATATAGAGACCGTAGTCATTCTTTTATTGAGCCCAAAACTCTTCAGTCTTATCGTGGAAGTGTATTTTCAGTGTATTATTATTCCTGTCAGAAGTTACCAGGTCTAAGCAGACTTCTCAGCATTCTGACTATTTTAGCTTGTCTATTATGACTTCTAATATGACCTGAGCAAGATATCTTACCATGGTAGCCCTTTGATGAGAAGAAGACAAGCTTTGATTCACTGCCACAGCAGCCTCTCTTATTGGCGCCAATCTCGCGCGCAATGTATCGCTAAATAATGATTACATCACCGTAACGCGCCTGGATTCAACCACGCCCATCGTTTCCAATCCCTTTCTCTTCCTTCATCTATGGTTTAACTACCTTAAACATCATTTAATCTACAGTACACTGAGTAATAAATATGCAAGCCATGCACTCGAAACAATAGGGTCACAATGAATATGGCACCTGGGAGACGAGAAATATTACCACAGAAGACGCACCTGTTGGCGCAGGCCAGACCATGCAGGTGTACGTGGTTTCCATGTATCAATGACTCTTGATACTGCATGTAGAACAAATACTGTTACGGCCACCTCTCCCCCTCAGAACAGACTTGGTCCATAGATATACATCTTCACCTCAGAGGAACCAACCACAAGATAGCTGTTTTTGTGATTACAGACGAAAATAAGTGTTCTTGCTTAGCAGCCTAGGCGTAACGCGCTTAGACTTCAAAGGGTTTCACCCACACAACGTACAAAACGTGACGTCAAATGACGTGCGTTTTCAATCCCTTTCTCTTCCTTCATCTATGGTTAAACAAGGTTAATCGAGGTACTCCGCTTGCCCTGCCTACTGCATTATGTACTGCCCAGCATCTACGCGCATGTGCAATTATCTCTACACCTCGTGCTTGATTATAGCTATCTGAGTTAAAGCCCCACACCCAACCCTCCCTTGGTTTCTATACACTTCTCTGTCGTTACGACATGATTGAGCCGTGGCTATGACTGTTGGCTAGGCCACCTCTTTACCCCCAAGTACTTAATTAGGGGAGCAACATAATTATTAAAAACGCTTAATTATTATCTAATTAGCGAGGTTGCACTCCTTTAATTAATTAGAGGGGCTTCCTAACAATAATAACGGCCTTCAGTCATGGTCCGGCTCACCCTCCAAGGGGCGTTGCGGTAATGGGTAGCTGTACTCAACGCTTACAGCGGTACCTAGAGCAATATATAACTATGTAGTGGTAATGGTATCTAGTCGGGTGCATGGCTTGCATATTTATTACTGGTGTACTGTAGATTACTGAACATTTTGCAATTTGCTGCATGCAAACTCAAAAAGTGGGTAATGATCAACCATAATTGTTGTTAAAAAGATCGATGCCAAAAGTTCAAGTCTAATTAATGGCTGTCATCAGCACTGCAGAGCCTTGCAGCTCTTTTCTCACTCTCGAAGCTACCAATACCTAGGTTCCTAAGTAGAGTAGCAACACTCGGTAAACAAGTTTGGCTACGTGCTCTTCGGAAAAAACTGCATGCAATGGCATTCCAATTAAGTAAGCAAAACTAGGCATAACTCGAGAACGAAGCATTATTGACTCAAAGAAAACATGACTAGAAGCCTATTAGAAACTCTTACTTGCACTTATTGATCGAGCAGCTGTAGCACTCTGCACAGACACACACAAACACACTACCGTATACCTCGCTTACGCATGCACACCGAAGCATAATAATAATAGATAATATATATACATGGTTGCATGCGCTGGTCCATAATTATACAAACACTAATGTATGCGTGAGTATAATATATAGCTAAGGTTACAAATGTGCATGCAGCTGTTGGAATATCCTATATTATATAGCGTATAATAGCACATTGTAAAGTGTCTACTGCTGCTGGACGTCTATGGTGAGGTCAATGTTGTCCACCTTCGTAGCAAATTCCTGCCATCCTTTGTCCTTCCTCCGACCAGACATGCCACTGACGTACACATTGTTGGTGGGATTGGCCGGCCACCACGGAGCAGGAAGGAGGTGAGAGTACTTCTCTCGGATCATCTTTAGCCCAGAGTCTTTAGCTCTGGACTATTAAGCGTAATAGTGCATGCAAGGTACATGTATGTCATCATTATAGTGCTTCATATCAATTATTGTTTCAATAATGTAAGGTACTTTACTTTTGAGGAACTAAAATACAGTTTCCGTGGATTGGCTTCGAACCTTAAAAATTGTGCTCCTCGAAAATAAAGCACTATAAAGGACTGTATATATACAGTAGAACCTCGCTAATCCGAATAAGGGGGACTAAACCCCCATTCAAATATACATGAAAATTTTGGATGTCATTAAGTATCATTAACAAAGAACACTCACATGCACATGCATGCATGTAATATTACTGTGGCCAGAAGGAAAGCTGCTAGCTAATTTTATCTCAAATTTCTAATATACAGCGAGTCTTGTGAGCTCTTTTCGTTTTCTTTGCAGTATAGCCATTGTATTCAGTGAGGTATTGAGCAGTTTATTAATAAAGTGCGCATGTGCAGTAGTCTATTCTACAGCCCTCTTCTTTTCAGTTTAATATTATTTTTTGTCCGGTCTCCGAACTTTAAAAAGGGTCCAGATTAGCTAGGTTCTATACTGTACTTAAAGGTGGCATAAAATTGGGTATTAATTTCTGCTAATTCTGCAAATGAGAGTAAAATCGCAAAAATGTGTACTCGTAAATGATGTTCTTGCGTACTTGGAAAAATTCCTCACATTTTTCCACTACTGCAGCATACTGTCTTCGCTCCTCAGCAGTAATATTAGTGAACACTAGGACTGACTCCGCTTCTTCTCCTAAAATGTATTGACTTGTTTCGACTGTGACTCTCCTGCAAGGCCTGATGCTTCTCGAAATTGTTCAAACTGTCTTTTCCAGCATGGCCAGGCATCAGGTGTCTGATTTTTTTTCCAAAAAATGGGACGTAGACAAAATTTAGACGTAGACATAAACACAGCACACAACTGAAAAATGACATAGGTTATAGGACATAGGTTATAGGCTAGTGGTGATTTTTGGTACACATGCAGTTAATTCATGTACACTATTGATTATAATTATAAACTCTAAGAAGAGGCCATAATTATACCTGTCCTCACACTTTGTAAAAACAGGTAAACTTTCCCCACAGTCCCCGTGATACTCTTGGAGTGTGCTAGCAAGGAGATGAAATATAGGAGTTTGGCTCATTGGGTTCCACTGTCTTGTCACTTTTATACGCTCATGCTTTTTCCCTTCGAATCAGCTTGTGTATATCTACGTTGTGAATCGAATTTGTATTGTACAGTGGCCCAGAGAGTACGATTAACCTTTACTAGCGGACAGTATACGATGACCTTCGATAGTAGAGAGTTGACCTTAGCTAGTGGACAGTGCGATTAACCTTCGCTAGTGGAGAGTTCATTTTTCAGTCTAGTGAAAGCTTACCTTAGCTAGAGACATTTAGGGGGGTGCTGATTTTTTTGACTTTTGCTACATTTTTATAGAGCCAGGCACTTTTAATACACTCACTACGCTCAGGGTACTACAGCAGTGCCTTTGCATGACATTCTAAATTCCGTAGACACATCCGAAACAGTATATAACTATTTTAATTTCTAGTCTATAATTATAATTATTATAATATATATATACCTTAATCTTAAACATTTTTATAGCTGCATGTAACTTTGTGTGTTTCTACTTTGTCCACCATGGAGTCTCTATATATATAGCTTGTTTTATTGTTTCACTGTGTTCCAGATGCACCTTCAAATACAATTCCTTACAATTGGTGATCATGCTGTTTGCTCTGCCATTCATATAATCTGCTATCCACTGCTCTTGTTTCTTGTCAGAAGGATACAAACTTTGATATTTCGATATAGATCTACTTCACTCACTTTATTACAGGAATATTCCAAACTTGACCTTATTACTCAAAGATGGCTTCCCGTGCATGCTCATGAAGCTTAGACTCGCAAGCCGTCACTGTTGCAGGTGAACAGTGACGGCTTGCGAGTCTACATGAAGCTTATGAAAGCTCTGATTCTCCTGGCTCTTGTCCAGTTATTCCATGGTGAATACCTATATAGCAACTCAGTGTCTGACAAGTTTCTGAAGAACGGCGGCGGATGTCATCTGGTATTGAATGGAATGGAGTTTTTAGGGATCAAACTGTACTGACAATTTAATATACTATTATTCCATGACTGAGATCATGCCTTCACACTGTATACTGTGTATGTAGATCTATATATAAGCTTACTACTCGTTACTAAATGTTAGTTTTGACTTTACCATACTCTTAAACTCGCTAGCTAGCTACTCGCAGCCACTGAGTAGCCCACTGGCTGCGACTCGACTCAGTCTCTTGCATGTATTTACGTTGTAGGTGAATATGTAGATAGATAATGATTATATATATATAATTATAATTATATCTGTTTATATCATGCCATTGTCCTCGTGAGCCCTAGGAATAGGTCTGGAGACTCTTGCAGCATTTCCGTGCATGTGCTCTGCAGAATGTGGCCATGCAGAGCCAATGAAATGCATATCCTATGTCTTGTGATTTTTAACCCAAATAAATGCGAGTATTGCCTCTTGAATACGAAAAATGAGAGTATTGCTACATCTACTCCTTCTTTACAACCTCCAATATCACAAGTTTTAACTAATTATTGACATTCCAAGAGCATGTAGGTACATGGACTGCTGCAAGAGTCTCCAGGCCTTTTCTTCTCTTGCCCCTCGGCCGCTCTCCCCTCTGAGAAAAGGTCTGGCCCCCATGCATGCAGGCTAATATTTTCTATATTGAAATCACACCCACGTATACTGCATGGTGAAACGCCCCTATTCGTATGTTAATTTTTTTGATAGAATAGTTATAGACACAATTACGCTGTGATAATTATATTCATTCTACTGGTTTACTTAAGTCTAGCGTTCCAATGTTTCTGATTAGAGAACTCCAATCCCCCGTCCCAGTGTCGTATTCTCCACACCTTTTGTAGGGCTCAAAATTTGCGAGCCCTGTAAGGTACAGATTATGTGTGGGGTTAGCCGGGTCAATAATGCGAGGTGCCCTCGGGGGAACTAGGGTAGGGTACTGCTTCATAGCGTAGCACTGCTCCCAGTATATGCTGCATGTGTGTATGTGTGTGTGTGCGTGCGTACGTGGGGGGGGGGGATTAAATTTGTGACAGTTGGTACTATTTATAATATAACAGTGTATGATGTCATGTATGATGTCATAGGAACTACGTATCAGCAGTTGATCTTATGTAAAGTTCAGTTGTGCAATGATTATCAATTTGATTAAGTGAGTCTATCCTGCTACAATAACTAGCCAAGGCACACGTCTACAAATTTTACTGTAGAAAAGAGCTTGGTTCACTTATAAGATTAAGGCACAGGTTGTACTTCACTTGATTATCCGGACACCTTAATTTCCAGAGGCAGGCCAGATATCTGAATAATTATATACCGGATAATCAAATGGATAAACCACGCCTTTATCTACCCACTTAACAAACAGCAGTGCAAATTTAGTGTATGTGGTCGTCTGCACATGCGCAGAAAATATGTCTCCATGCATGGTGCATGCAGCATGGTAACAGATATAATGCGCATGCACATTTAATGGACTCGCTCATTTTCTGATTATTAGTTAAACATGATTATATCGTGGTGAAAATATGACAAGTCGAGTAGCCGAGGTTCCACTTTATATACTGTTATAGCAACAGCTTGTCGCCTTTATGTTAAATGAATAACCGGCTATAACTCACTTGACTTTGTCACAGTTGTATACAATACTCTTTAGCTCTTCTGTGGCACTGCAAGTAATTTCATTACATGCAGTTGGTGCAAATCAGTGATTGCTACCATATGTACATTATATAAACAATTTGTTCATTTATTAATACTTTTTAGTAATCAGCTATAATTATAGCACTTAAAGTTGCAGAAATATAATTTATACTGGGCAATGTATATAATTATGTTGTATATATATATATTATACAGTAGTATGTTTTCGATTTATGTAATTATTAGCTAGGCCTATATATATACTATGCTCTCATAGTTACTTCCTTACCTGCCCACTAACTGTACATGCATGCATGTACTTATAGCTATATATACCTCCCTTATTCACCCACTCATTGATGTACATTGTACCCATTGTACCCTTGGTTACCTCTCTACCTGCCCACTCACTGTTGTGCCAGTGTCTCTGGACTGAGTGTGGAGAACACGCCCAGTGTCTTGTGAGCATTCTCGTAGGCGTGGATGACCAGGAGGGAGAGCAGATAGGAGGAGGGCCTCCCTCGTCCCCCTGTACACTGCCTCCACTTGAGCGCACGCCATGCCTTTGCTCGACGAATGAACTCACGGCAAAAATTACCTCTCTAAATGAGATAAACAACAAAACTCACACTGCATTAATTTTATTATAATCATAGTGATGATACTTTTTTTATGTATTAATGAAATTATCTGTATAATGGCAGAACTGCTTTCTCATAATCATGCTTGTAAGCAAGACTAAAACGTCTCCTATACTTTCACATATAAGATACCTATAGTATAGTAAACGGTGTCTTTCTCACCCGAGTAGCTTGATTTTTTAGAAACTGGATCTGCCATTTTGCAGCACACTGAGTAAACCTATACAAAGACAGACCAAAGCGTAATAATAAATTACCTGCCAATTAGTACCAACTCACAATTTTTTGTGTGCTGGTCTCAAAGTCTCTAGGAAGGTGTAGAAGTCAGCTGGCTTTCTCCAATTTGGACTGACCATAATCTCAATCTCAATCCCTTCAAATGTGAATTGCAACCCCTTGTCTGTGAGGGCATGGAATTCGAACCCCTCAGCTAGGTCTTTCTCCGAGTGCATTAACTGATTGATCTGGTTTAGCCAGAGTCCATAGCCATTCCTTATCACCTCCTTAATTGTGATGTCTGTGAGAGGGTTAGCGTTGAAATGTAGCTATATGCAGAGTTAAATTGTCGACAAAACTCTTTTAACTGCTTGAAAAAACAGGTGGTTATGGTAATAAGCCTCTGCATGGTATATATATACCTGGTGAGTATATGATGATGTCAGCATCGTATTGTTCTGGTAACTCTGTCCTTGTGCCTAGCGACCCTCCTAGTACTATCTCCGGTACTCGTAGGCCGCACCTTACAGGCAACTTTTGCTGAAAATGGTCACTAACATAAAATTTATTTCAGTATACCTGTATATATAGTGCAAAATGTTCGAGGCACTATATTTCGTAGAAAGGCCTCTAAAAGCATTTCGTTGCATAATGTTCGTGGGTTGTTAAAATTAAGCCCTTTGAAAATTTTGCGCTATACGTTATATATATATATCGTGTACGATAACTATAATTATCTATTAGAGCTATAGAATAATCTCAAAAGTTTCTGCGCATTATTGCTGAGCTAATGTCTTAAAAATTAGTTGCTTTGTGTTCAAATTCTTAATCGGCTAAAGCGCTTGACATGCATCTATGTGGTGAAACTTGTATATTATACTTATACGTAACTGCTTGGGATACATTTGTTCACTAACAGTTATTTCTTATATACGTACCTTAAGCAGATCCATCATAGCCTCCATTATTTCTAGGGCCTCTTCTATTGTCATGTCAACCACTGGTGAGCACCTCTCTGCCATTTTGTATACAATGCTAACTGATCTGTGTAGCTATTAACTCTTGATTTGATAATCGCTTCGACTAGTTATTAACTTCAACTTTTTTTTAATCTTTAAAGCTGTCAATGTCGTAGTAAAACACACTGTATCTAGTTAATGATGCACACCAGCAACACTGTTGTCTATACTCACACTTGTACATGCAGCCGTCAAGTTTGCACTGCATGCTTATAATAACTGTCTATTGAGCTGCAATAAACATTCGTATTCATTGCCAAACTCGCACATTCCTCAAACTTTCATTGTTTAACTAGATGTCTGTGTTGTACTTTTAAGATGTAGAATGTCTTCTTGTTACAAAATTGGTCAGCTGCCCAAATATTATCATTTGTGAGCTTGCCAGGGAATGTTGTCACTCACGCCCTCTTTATAGCTACCAGCCAATCCATCATAATTATAACACAATAATAATTATTGCCATACGTTTTGGAGCATTCAACGTGTTCAGTTAGTGTCATTATAACAGCAGCGAGGTATAATTATGGTACGTAGTCTTAGACTATAAGTGTGTGTTGTGTGTGTGAGTAGAGTGTTACAGTTGCTCAGTGAGTGCACGTAAGAGTTTCTAGTCGCGATTACAATATGTGGATTTGCAAAATAATGCTTCTTTCTCGAGTTGTATATGTGGGCTTACTTGGAATGCCATTGTAGCCTTTCAGAACAGTTGCGTAGCAAAATTTATCCATGGAGTGTTGCTACTCTACTTAGTAGCACCAAAACGCTATAGCTATTGGTAGCTACAAGAGTGACCAAAAAGCTGCACTGAGCTGTTTCATGCTGTAGCCATTACTTCAAAGTTTTGGCATCTTTTTAGCAACAATCGTGGTCGATCATTTACCACTTTTTGAATGTAAAATCGATAATATTTATAGCTTCATATTTTATGCCTCCCCATCGAGGCATCAGCATCCACGGTGCTTTCATAATTATATTTAGGTCCCGTGTAATGGATCGCACGATTTTTAATTTATGTGAGGTATAAAGTGGACTCGTCCTTCTTGTCAAGTAGAGTATAGTTTCACGCCTCTTTCACTCGCTCTTTGTCGTCACGACTAGTGTGTGTATTGGTTGTTTTGTTGTTGTATCATAATTATAGCGGGATATGCATGAGTGTGTTATTTTAAGTTTCATTCCATAGTGTAGGATCTGCGCGTGCTCAACCAGTGAATAGCTACAGCTCATCAACGGTTTCTGGGCAAACGTCAACTCATGCTCTATTTCACAAATCAACTGGGTGACGGGGAAATCCAACAAAAAGATGTATCATATTTGGCTGCCTGCTTTGATAATGTGGAACTCTATGTCGATGCGTTGGAATTAACCCCTGGCGAGCAAACTGACGTTCGGTTGAAGAAAATTGACAGTATAACCACCTATAGCTATGATCAAGTGTTTGAAATCTGGAAAAGAAAGAAGCCTTCACAAGCGACATTCAGGGCCCTTCTGGAGATGTTAGAGAGATGAAGAAAGAGGCGATTGCTGCACAAGTTATGTCTGACCTCGATCCTCGAAGGTGAGCTCAAGATAATAATATTATTGTGTACATCATGTGTGGTATTTGAATGTTACATTGCAAACTTTGTGCCCTATGCCCATAGTCTACCACTCACACTCAGTGTGTCTAGCCTAACAGATGTATGCCCTGCACCACCTGTCATTGATAGGTTGCGGTTGTATTACCCAATAGCTCATTCTTTATTGCCTCCATGCATATATAGGAGCTGTGAGGAGGTGCACATAATACAGCACTCCATGGACTGTAGAGATGCCTGAACAGAACCCTTAGATCAGCTTTATCACTATGTGTGGTTGTGTATGTTGTGTTTTGTGTAAAGCGTTTCGATATCCCATAATTATTAAATATACCAGAATGATTGCATGTATTATTCTTGTGCGCTATATATTACTTACTGCACTGCTATGTAAATTGAATGAGAACAGTAGACTCGATCACCCTTAGACAGTGCAGCTAGGCCGAAATAGCAATGTGGCAGATAATAGCCGCGGCTTAAAAATGATGACGGATCCTATATAATTATACCTCGAATCTAATGAACTTTTGCAGGTTTTTCCTAAATTGAGGCAATGAATCATTCATGCATGCTCGATGCACTAATCTATATAAGGTTTTCGAAGATTGACCTTGAATCTTGAAAATAGGTTGAAAGACCTCGATCTCTGCTGTGGCCAGTTGAACCTCTAAAATCCACGACTAGCTAGTTTGGGCAGTCCGTGAATGTGCCTCAAAATAACCCACTAGCTAGGTTACTTAGATACGATGTTATAAACTTGAGTCATTAGGCCACTGTTAGTTGCATACTTGTTTCAGATGAGAATACTAGCTCAACCCCGATGAGGGAGGGAGGTTTTCATTACTCATTATCCCATTATTTGATGACGTCATATCCTGTTTTTTTAACTGACGAAAATACACAAAAGGACGGAATCTAAACATAAAAAGAGTTTAATTTTTTTACGCACTGGCTTTTTGGTGCACAATGCAACTTGCACATGGCACATGGTAAAAAAAAGGACTTTGACTTCAAATAATGGCTGACATTAGCAATTAAATGAGCAGGTGAGCAAAACCGAGGAGGGAGGTTGATCTGAAACAAGTATGCAACTAACAGTGGCCTTAATTAACGCTCATCTCTATCTGACTCCCAAATTAACTTTCCATTCAACATTCATAAGACAAATTAAAAATAATAGCCGCAAAACGACCCTACCATGAGTCTAATATTTTTGCACGCGGTTCTGTCCCATTTGAAGATAGTGTCATTAATTTTATGCTCCTAAACGTAGACTACTAATTTGTAAATTATGTCACAACATTTTATTCAATAAAAATTTACTTTTTCTAGTATGTTAACCAATTGCAAGCTAGCCCATTTTCATCTGTATTAAATTTTGAACTGCAGTAATTATACGTAGGTGCTAGCCTCGATTCAAAGGCCGATTAATTTATCGGCCTGGAACCGAGGCTATGTAGCATGCTCGATCACCATAAAAAGCTCTTGCGCATGCCAAATGGAGGTAACATCACCTGAGATGATACGCCCCCAGACCAAATGGGATGATTTTCATGACTGAGATCATCTGTAGAGCTAGCTAGAGACCAGCGCAGCTACGTACCAGTGAGTGATCGTGACTCGACTGAGGATGCAGTATAATTATAAGTCACTCTGAAAGTTAGATCTAAATCCAGAGATGGTGAGTGACTTGTATTACATGTCAATGTATTCCTGATTCCATTCAGTTGGCCAGTTTTTGTACAGTATTAAACGATATCTTAATATCTTTCCAGTCATTATTAATGGAAGCTTGCAAGACGGGTGATGTGGGTGTGGTTCAGTTGGCATTAGAAGGAGGGGCAGATCCAAACCAGGCAGATGAGGTGAGGTTCAATGCATGTGTGGTGTAGTAGTATCACATGATGCTCTAAATGACAGGTTTATTATAGGATAGACTCGCGAGCCGTCTGTTTGTTACACGGCAAACAGTAGACTGGTCAAACTCAGTGTAAAATATTGTGAGGGACAGCATATCAGATAAGATTCTAAGTGGCTGTGGCTTTCTTAACGTCAGTCTACTGCACGTGATGCTTAGCTGGCTATAGACTACATGTACACTACAAAAAAAACTTGCATGCTAATGCCTATATATGGTTATAATAATTATGGTGGTGCATGCATTCAAGGTCACTATCAATCTTGTGGTAACCGCATGCGGTGATGCGGTACGGTCTAGCCACTTGAGTTGCCACAAACATTGTGGCAAACGTTACACGAGTCTCTACACGAGTCTCTACACGGGGTTTGACGGAGTTTCCAGTCTCCTTTCGTGTGCTGGCTTGCGAGTCTAAGGACTGGGACCTTTAATTACTATGCATATATATGCTTGATCAAAGCCCGCGGCTACTAAATGTTTCTCAAGAGAGGCGTTTATTAGCCCCAGCCTTATATTTTTAGTGGATTGGCCTCTAAAAGCATATTTCGTTGCACAATGTTTGCGGAATGACTGCTTATATTGGAAGCCACGCTTTTAAATCTTTGCACGTTATAACAGATAATTCTAATTAAAGAACAAGGACTTTATTTTCGTATAGGATTGCTAACCCACGAAATCCGCGAAAATTAAGCCCCTCGAAAATTTCGCACTATACGGTATTCTGCTAGCTACGTGTACTAGATAGTGAGTTGCATGCCCTCTCTTCTTTTATAATTCATTGTCATGAAAAGTTCTTTTTAGCACAAACTCGAACTCTGCCATGAGAAAGTCTTTCTATCAAGCTGCTACCTAGCTAGCTGCTACCTTAGAATCATGGTTGCCATGCAGCCTCAAAGTTCGCTGAGGTTACAATTTGAGAGCGGCTTCTATTGCACTGAAAATGGGCCGGCTGTAGGGAGGTTACTACTTGGTTGAGGCCTTTATACAAGAGCGGCCTCTGAATCAGCTATTACGCAGCCACGCCCACGTTTTTTAATATGTTTTGTGTGTAAAAATTCAGTTTATAGCTACTTATCCTAAAACTGTTGCCTAAACGTTCCCTAATTCTTGTTATAGTAGGGCTTATGCAGACATTTCCTCTAGAGGGAGCGTTGTGTTCTATGTTATTAGCCTATAACAAATAGAAATGTCAGCTGTATAAGACTATAGGTTTTGTGCAAACTCTCACTTTTGGCCAAATGAGTGGCTTCCTCCACGAAGAAATGTCTGCATAAACTACCTAAGAACTAATAACACACTAAGAATACTCAAACGCCCACGAATTATTACTTCCGGTATACTTGCAACTGTGCATTAACTAGTACGTAAAGTGTTTGCTCAAACCGTGCAAGCTCACCCCAAACATGCTGTGCATGCTCCTTGTATATAATAATGTATATATTCATTCTAATACAGGACAACCGGACTGCTCTCCGCGTAGCCAGTAGCAATGGACATGATGAGGTGGTGAGAGTCCTCTTAGCAGCCAAGGCTACAGTCAACACTCAGAGCAAGGTCAGTTACAGTAATTGATTTCATTGATTAGCCACACCCTATAACGCGGAGTGTTTCACGTAAACATTTTCGTTTCTAATACCTCTTATTGTTCTACACATAATTATATCTATGGTATAACATACTACTGATCATGTACTACATGTACAGTCGGGTCGGTCCCCTCTCTGGGTAGCCAGTTGCAATGGTCACCTAAAGTGTGTGGAACTTCTAATCAATGCTGGAGCCAATGTTGATATGCAAGAAGAGGTGAGTGTATCTAACTGTACATATCTCAGAGATTAGCTAGTCATAGAGTTTCCTCTGTCATGTCCTGGTTGTCATTCAAAGTGCGATCTATGTGAGACATTTATTGCGCATCTGTATGTGGTTTTTGAAAAAGACAATAGTAGGGTGTGTTTAATTGCTCATACCCCTGTTAGTATTGTTTCTGTGTCCTGGACCTGCGCATGTTATTTGCTTTTAAGAATCGTGATCTTTACCCATCATTCACTTTTATATGTACATGTAGGTTAATTGCGCAACTGTATATGGTTTTTGAAAGGCAATTACGTACGTGCTAGATAAAATCTGTGCTGGTATTATATCTTATGGATCAGCAAGAATATTCGTTGTGTTCTATGTTATTAGCCTAAATGTCCCTCTGGGAGGAAATATCTGCATAAACTACCTACTACACTAAGAATAGTCCTATTCATTTAAGAGCCTGGAATTTCCGAACGCCCACTAATTATTACTTCCGGTATACTTGCAACGGTGCATTAACTAGTACGTGAAGTGTATTTGCTCAAACCGTGCAAGCTCCTTGTATATAATAATGTATATATTCACTCTAATACAGGACAACTGGACTGCTCTCCACATAGCCTGTCAGAATGGACATGATGAGGTGGTGAGAGTCCTCTTAGCAGCCAAGGCTACAGTCAACACTCAGAGCAAGGTCAGTTACAGTAATTGATTTCAGTGCCAAAAATTATATGATATAGTGGCGCACCTTTTAGAACCAAAACATTCAGACCAATCCACACTTGCGTTGTTTGTTTTTTGTATAGATATGTAGGTCTACGGTTTGGTTTTTGGCCTCTGTGTTTTACATACTCTATCTATTGAGGGCCTAAACAGCAAAAAACCTTGTTTTTAAGCCAGCCGCTTTTGTTGCTAAAGATATTGTATAATAGTTTCAGCAGCTAGCTAGCCAAACACATTGACGCATGACGTCACATGCAATGATGAACCTCATTAACAACACTACATAATCTACACAATCTTGGGTAATGAATAAATTAGCCTCAGTCTCTCTAAATTAACGCTATGTCGACAACTGGGCTTGGTATCTATTGTCAAAGTGATAGTGCAAATGCACAAGTTCCCCAGAATCTGAGGAATTTGTTCTATACATTAGTTTGTAAGTAAACTAGTTTGTGCACATTACAGATCACCAGGACATGGCGAAGAGGAAACTGTGTGACTGGACGATTGTTTTAGAAACTCTAGCATGGCGAATAGTATATGTATAGCTAGCTCAATCCTCACAACAATTAGTGTAGTTTATAGATCTACAGTATACACTTTCGTTTTGGCCACATAATGATAGATCATTAGCACAGTGCATGGGCTAATAGTAGGGTTGGGTTGAATGAGCAAAAAGTCCCCGGGCCTCTGTGATGATTCGGAACAATAAAATCTGCAATACCTAAATAAATACACATGATCCTTGCCAGAACGCAATAGTTAGATAATTAACATAAATTTCACAATTTCTATGTATACAGCACATTGTATGGCAGTCAAGACGGGTAATGAGCATGCTGGCTATAAATATAATCCTTTGTAGTTTTAGCCACACCCTATAACGCGGAGTGTTTCACGTAAACATTTTTGTTTCTAATCCCTCTTATTGTTCTACACATATATCTATGGTGTAACATACTACTGATCATGTACTACATGTACAGTCGGGTCAGTTCCCTCTCTTGTCAGCCAGTTTCAATGGTCACCTGAAGTGTGTGGAACTTCTAATCAATGCTGGAGCCAATGTTGATATGCAAGCAGAGGTGAGTGTATCTAACTGTGCACATCTCAGAGATTAGCTAGTCATAGAGTTTCCTCTGTCATGTCCTGGTTGTCATTCAAAGTGCGCTCTATGTGAGACATTTATTGCCCATCTGTATGTGGTTTTTGAAAAAGACAATAGTAGGGTGTGTTTAATTGCTCATACCCCTGTTAGTATTTAATTCTGTACCATTTTGTTTCTGTGTCCTGGACCTGCGCATGTTATTTGTTTTTAAGAATCGGGATCTTTACCCATCATTCACTTTTCTATGTACATGTAGGTTAATTGCGCAACTGTATATGGTTTTTGAAAGGCAATTACGTACGTCCTAGATAAAATCTGTGCTGGTATTGTCTCTTAAATGGATCAGTAAGAATATTACATGTACCGTATATGCTCGATCAGAGGCCGCACTCAAATAGTAGCCTCCCTTGCTAGCAAAATGAAACATTTAGTAGCCGCTCTTAAATAGTAGCCTCAGTGAACTTTGACTCTAGCATTTCTGCACGTGGCAGCCTACTTATCCTAAAACTGTTGCCTAAACGTTCCCTAATTCTTGTTATAGTAGGGCTTATGCAGACATTTCCTCTAGAGGGAGCGTTGTGTTCTATGTTATTAGCCTATAACAAATAGAAATGTCAGCTGTATAAGACTATAGGTTTTGTGCAAACTCTCACTTTTGGCCAAATGAGTTGCTCCCTCCACAAAGAAATGTCTGCATAAACTACCTAAGAACTAATAACACACTAAGAATACAAGAATAGTCCTATTTGTTTAAGAGCCTAGAATTTCCGAACGCCCACTAATTATTACTTCCGGTATACTTGCAACTGTGCATTAACTAGTACGTGAAGTGTTTGCTCAAACCACGCATGCTCACCCCAAACATGCTGTGAATGCTCCTTGTATATAATAATGTATGTATTCACTCTAATACAGGACAACCGGACTGCTCTCCACGTAGCCTGTCAGAATGGACATGATGAGGTGGTGAGAGTCCTCCTAGCAGCCAAGGCTCCAGTCAACACTCAGAGCAAGGTCAGTTACAGTAATTGATTTCAGAGCCAAAAATTATATGATATAGTGGCGCACCTTTTAGAACCAAAACATTCAGACCAATCCACACTTGCGTTGTTTGTTTTTTGTATAGATATGTAGGTCTACGGTTTGGTTTTTGGCCTCTGTGTTTTACATACTCTATCTATTGAGGGCCTAAACAGCAAAAAACCTTGTTTTTAAGCCAGCCGCTTTTGTTGCTAAAGATATTGTATAATAGTTTCAGCAGCTAGCTAGCCAAACACATTGACGCATGACGTCACATGCCATGATGAACCTCATTAACAACACTACATAATCTACACAATCTTGGGTAATGAATAAATTAGCCTCAGTCTCTCTAAATTAACGCTATGTCGACAACTGGGCTTGGTATAGTGCAAATGCACAAGTTCCCCAGAATCTGAGGAATTTGTTCTATACATTAGTTTAAGTAAACTAGTTTTGTGCACATTACAGATCACCAGGACATGGCGAAGAGGAAACTGTATGACTGGACGATTGTTTTAGAAACTCTAGCATGGCGAATAGTATATGTATAGCTAGCTCAATCCTCACAACAATTAGTGTAGTTTATAGATCTACGGTATACACTTTCGTTTTGGCCACATAATGATAGATCATTAGCACAGTGCATGGGCTAATAGTAGGGTTGGGTTGAATGAGCAAAAAGTCCCCGGGCCTCTGTGATGATTCGGAACAATAAAATCTGCAATACCTAAATAAATACACATGATCCTTGCCAGAACGCAATAGTTAGATCGCAAAGGATCAACATTTCTGCTCATTCGCAAAGGCCCGCAAAATATTCTAGTAATACGGTAAGCAGGTCGATATACGTTGTATCTGTATTTTACAGCTCCATCTATGGAGTAATTAATAAAGCATGCAGATATTCATCAAATGCATGCGCGTACGTAGGTTAGGGTTAGTAGGCCAATAACTGTAAGGCAATTGCCTTATAAGCGGTTGAAACACTCCGCGGTTATAATTTAGCGATCGCGCAGTTAGCTCTGCAGTAGAACGCTAGCTATTGGCAGCTGTAACCTTGCACTGTTTCGTGGTTTACCGTGCATGAGGCTGTATTTAGCCACTATCTACTAGCAATCACTCAAGTACTCTAGAGAAGTAATTAAGTTTACATCACTGACAAGCTCTAAGTCCGTTGTTTTTACTCTTGAATTACTCCATGTCAACTTTTCTCTCCCTGCTGTGAAGCCAAAACAGTGAAGGACATTGGTTATTATGTACAGTAGAACCTCGCCAATCCGAATAGAGCGGGACCAGACCCCATCCGAATACATGAAATTTCCGGATTAACAGATGTCATTAATTGATTATGAAATCATTAACGAAGACACTTTTGTACATGTATTATGATATTACTGTGGCCAGAAGGGAAGCTGCTAGCTAGAATAGTCTTTATCTCAACTTTCTCTCCAATACAGTGAGTCTTGTGAGCTCTCTCTTTGTTTTCTTTGCAGTGGCCATTGTCTTATTCAGCTAAGCAATTTACATTGCGCATATGCGCAGTACTCTATTCTACTGATAGCCCCTCCTCTTTTTCAGTTTGCCATTTTGTCTGGATTTGCGAGGTTTTGGATTAAAGGGGTCTGGATTAGCGAGGTTCTACTGTATCTAAATGCTATATAGAATGGTCACGCTATGGATAAGCTGTACTGTTCAGAAATGTTTATCCTTCAAACTGGCTTAGTATACTTTTAGACACACCACGGGCCTTGACCTCCCATGACTTCATAGTAAGGGCTATTCCTTCTTGTATAGTATTTTATTGTCGACCTTTTAGAGCTAAATTCTATTACTTTTTATCAGCAGATTGTATGGCAGTCAGGACAAGTAATGAGCATGCTGTATAATCCTTTGTAGTTTTAGCCACACCCTATAACGCGGACTACTATAACAAATAAAAAATATATAAATATATTATTGTTCTACACATAATTTTCGAGGCACTTGTATTTTTAGTGGTCTCTAAAAGCATATTTTGTTGCACAATGTTTGCGGAATGACTGCTTATATCGGAAGCCATGCTTTTAAATCTTTGCACGTTATAACAGATAATTCTAATTAAAGAACAAGGACTTAATTTTCGTGTAGGATTTCTAACCCACGAAATCTACGAAAATTAATTAAGCCGAAAATTTCGCGCTACACGGTATTCAACCACCCACATTTGAATTCTGCTTGTTACGTGTACTAGATAGTGAGTTGCATGCCCTCTCTTCTTTTATAATTCAACAACTTTTATTGTCATGAAAAGTTCTTTTTAGCACAAACTCGAACTCTGCCATGAGAAAGTCTTTCAAAAGTACTATCAAGCTGCTACCTAGCTAGCTGCTACCTTAGAATCATGGTTACCATGCAGCCTCAAAGTTCGCTGAGGTTACAATTTGAGAGCGGCTTCTATTGCACTGAAAATGGGCCGACTGTAGGGAGGTTACTACTTGGTTGAGACCTTTATACAAGAGCGGCCTCTGAATCAGCTATTACGCAGCCACGCCCACGTTTTTTAATATGTTTTGTGTGTAAAAATTCAGTTTATAGCTACTTATCCTAAAACTGTTGCCTAAACGTTCCCTAATTCTTGTTGTAGTAGGGCTTATGCAGACATTTCCTCTAGAGGGAGCGTTGTGTTCTATGTTATTAGCCTATAACAAATAGAAATGTCAGCTGTATAAGACTATAGGTTTTGTGCAAACTCTCACTTTTGGCCAAATGAGTGGCTTCCTCCACGAAGAAATGTCTGCATAAACTGCCTAAGAACTAATAACACACTAAGAATACTCAAACGCCCACGAATTATTACTTCCGGTATACTTGCAACTGTGCATTAACTAGTACGTAAAGTGTTTGCTCAAACCGTGCAAGCTCCTTGTATATAATAATGTATATATTCACTCTAATACAGGACAACGTGACAGCTCTCCACGTAGCCAGTGGCAATGGACATGATGAGGTGGTGAGGGTCCTCTTAGCAGCCAAGGCTACAGTCAACACTCAGAGCAAGGTCAGTTACAGTAATTGATTTCATTGATTAGCCACACCCTATAACGCGGAGTGTTTCACGTAAACATTTTCGTTTCTAATCCCTCTTATTGTTCTACACATATATCTATGGTGTAACATACTACTGATCATGTACTACATGTACAGTCGGGTCAGTCCCCTCTCTGGTTAGCCAGTTTCAATGGTCACCTGAAGTGTGTGGAACTTCTAATCAATGGTGGAGCCAATGTTGATATACAAGATGAGGTGAGTGTATCTAGCTGTACACATCTCAGAGATTAGCTAGTCATAGAGTTTCCTCTGTCATGTCCTGGTTGTCATTCAAAGTGCGCTCTATGTGAGACATTTATTGCCCATCTGTATGTGGTTTTTGAAAAAGACAATAGTAGGGTGTGTTTAATTGCTCATACCGCTGTTAGTATTGTATTCTCATCATAAGCATTAATTCTGTACCATTTTGTTTCTGTGTCCTGGACCTGCGCATGTTATTTGCTTTTAAGAATCGTGATCTTTACCCATCATTCACTTTTCTATGTACATGTAGGTTAATTGCGCAACTGTATATGGTTTTTGAAAGGCAATTACGTACGTGCTAGATAAAATCTGTGCTGGTATTGTCTCTTAAATGGATCAGTAAGAATATTACATGTACCGTATATGCTCGATAAAGGCCGCACTCAAATAGTAGCCTCCCTTGCTAGGATTCATTCACTTTTATATGTACATGTAGATGAATTATTATAATTGGGCAACTGTATATGGTTTTTGAAAGACAATTACTTACGTGCTAGATAAAATCTGTGCTGATATTATATCTTATGGATCAGCAAGAATATTCGTTGTGTTCTATGTTATTAGCCTAAATGTCCCTCCGGGAGGAAACGTCTGCATAAACTACCTACTACACTAAGAATAGTCCTATTCATTTAAGAGCCTGGAATTTCCGAACGCCCACTAATTATTACTTCTGGTATACTTGCAACGGTGCATTAACTAGTACGTGAAGTTTATTTGCTCAAACCGTGCAAGCTCCTTGTATATAATAATGTATATATTCACTCTAATACAGAACAACTGGACTGCTCTCCACATAGCCTGTCAGAATGGACATGATGAGGTGGTGAGGGTCCTCTTAGCAGGCAAGGCTACTGTCAACACTCAAAACAAGGTCAGTTACGGTAGTTGATTTCAGCACAAAAATTATATGAATACTTTTGAGTGGCTCATCTTTTAGAACCCAAAACATTGGGATCAACACGAGCTTGCTTTTAAAATAATGATGGTGGCACTTATGTGGTTTGGTTCTCATAGATATACCTTAAGG
Source organism: Halichondria panicea (assembly GCF_963675165.1). NCBI lineage: Eukaryota > Metazoa > Porifera > Demospongiae > Suberitida > Halichondriidae > Halichondria > Halichondria panicea. The sequence continues at coordinate 1,844,378 of NC_087384.1, forward strand.
TGACATATTTTCGCGAGTAATAATTTTTGCTATTTTTGCGAATGAGATTATATACGTAGGCCAATTACCGTATAGCGGGTATATTTCGAGGGTATAAATTTTCGCGGATTGACCTCTACAAAGGATTTCGCGGATTTTAATTTCGTGATCTGAGTTAATTCCAGCCTTTTGGCGCATGCGCATATCAACATGCAGCTGTACTTCCATACCGTTAGCCTCGAATCCGGGCCTAGCCTGTATGAATCGGTGAGGCACTATGTTCTCCACCTCTAGCAGAACGTTTGCTGTACAGGCCCAGTACAAAACAATCTGGGCTATACCGGTGTCCTTGTCTCTTGATTCCTTTTTTATTCCTCTTATTGTCGATAGGTGTGGTCAATAATACTGAACACGCCTACTATTCAATAAGATATACATTTTCGCGGTACAGACTCAATTCGCGAAAACTGCGAACATTTATACCCTCAAAATATACCCACTATACGGTACTTTGCTAATTACCTTGGCATTCTTATAAGCGTCGATTACTGCAACAGATATGTTCACCTCAAAATTTGCGTAGAGTCCAAGATTTTAGTGGTACTGTAATTGCATCCATTACGTTATGTGTTTTGGCAAACACTTGCTTTATAATATACTGATCATGTACTACATGTACAGTTGGGTCAGTCCCCTCTCTGGGTAGCCAGTTACAATGGTCACCTGAAGTGTGTGGAACTTCTAATCAATGCTGGAGCCAATATTGATATTCAAGATAAGGTGAGTGTATCTAACTGTACACATCTCAGAGATTAGCTAGTCATAGAGTTTCCTTCTCACCATGTCCTGGTGATCTGTGATGTGCATGTTACTGGTGGTGACCTAAGATTCATTATAAGATAATTCTTGATTCCAGGCCGCTCTCAATTGAGAAAGAAGGCCTAGTATGCGCATGCGTCAATTGCCCCAAGAATCTTGGGGATTGAGATATCTTATCAGTATAATTATTACAATGATGTCATTACACAAATCATATCATGTAAAATATTTCCTCCTCACCATGTTCTCATGATCTATGATGTGCGTGTTACTGCATGGTGCATGTGGTCGTGACCTTATAGATGCATTGTAATATAAAACGTGGTCTGTGAGCTGCATGGTGTGTGTGTGTGTGTGTGTGTGTGTGTGTGTGTGTGTGTGTGTGTGTGTGTGTGTGTGTGTGTGTGTGTGTGTGTGTGTGTGTGTGTGTGTGTGTGTGTGTGTGTGTGTGTGTGTGTGTGTGTGTGTGTGTGTGTGTGTGTGTGTGTGTGTGTGTGTGTGTGTGTGTGTGTGTGTGTGTGTGTGTGTGTGTGTGTGTGTGTGTGTGTGTGTTCCAGCTGTAACTGCTCAACGGTTACAATGCGACAAAAACTAACAGCTTCTATAGGTTTCTAGCCACATTCTTTTGGATTTTGATTCGTGGATTAGCAAAATAAAGCTTCTTTCTCAATATGTTTCCCCATGCACTATACCCCCCCTCCCCCCCCGGGATACACGGGGGAATTTGACTCTAATTTGACTTGAAATGTTGGCCCGGGAATATGACATGGCCTTGTGTAGTAAAGACTGTGTGCAACTGCTTAGGGCTCGAAAACAGAATTGGGGGATTTGAACAAACAATCCTCTCCCACCAGGGGGAATTTGACCTATACATGTAGGGTATGGTTAAATCCCTCATGTTAGCCTGATCCCTTTTGAGGGGGGGGGGGGGTAGTGGGGCGACACATTGATAGGTGCATTATATGTTGCCATGAAAGCACCGCTGGTGCTAATGCCTCGGTAGAGGTGTCAATACTACAGCTACTAGCTATTATAGCAATAACTTTTATACACTGTCACACGTTATTATTTTCATGATGACATTTTTTGCTGTAAATATAAAAATAAAAATAATTTTGCTGCGTATGCAGAACAGAAGAACAGAGAAACTCAACGAGTGGGCCATGATTGTTGTTAAAAACGATGGATGCCAAATGGCTGCTAGTAGCAGCAGAGCCTTGTAGCTCTCTTCAGCTATACCCATAGCTATAGCGTTCTAGTGCAGAACTAACTATAATAAGTAGAGTAGGAACACTCCATGGACAAGTTTCGCTACGCACTCTTTTGAAAAGGCTGCAATGGCATTCCAATTAGGCATAACTCGAGAACGAAGCATTATTTTGCAAATCCACAAATAAAGATCCAAGAAAACGTTACCAGAAGTAAGAGTTTCTATAGGCTTTTCTTACTTGCACTTCATTGATTCTTGAGCAGCTGTAGCAGTCTACACACAGACAGACACACTACCGTATACCTTGCTTGCGCATGCACACCGAGGCATAACAAGACAGTTACAGGGTTTATGACGTACACTTGCGTGTAATGATGACACTTCCCGTGCACAGACCCTCCGAATACTAGGCCGTCTCATATCCACGTCAGTATACTGTATATCATCTATGGTGTTATAGACTACTGAGTCCATCCTTAGTGTGTGCATGTGTGCTCTCATCTCTGTCAATGAGTGAACTTGAGAGTATATACTTTTCCCATGTGGTGGGGCGAGCGTGTGGTGGGCGAGCGTGAAGTAGCCCTTACCTAGTGGGATTTTTTTCCTGCGTATATATATGTATGTCTGTCTAATCATGGACCGGCATGATGTTTGCTTTTAAAACACAAATCCTTACCTATATATTATATTACTCAGAGTGCTTATAATCTTATTCTACGTATATATATACGTGAGTTATTGCACAACTGTATATGTGGTGTTAAAATATGTGTATATGTCTATTATGGACAAGCAAGAATGTTTGTTATGCCTCGGTGCGCATACGCAAGTGAGGTATACGGTATAGTGTGTGTGTGTGTGTGTGTGTGTGTGTGTGTGTGTGTGTGTGTGTGGTGTGTGTGTGTGTGTGTGTGTGGTGTGTGTGTGGTGTGTGTGTGTGTGTGTGTGTGTGTGTGTTTGAGAATGGTATATACAGAAGTATAGGGGGTGGGATCGGGCTTTCCGACACATAATTACTGACTCAGCCTAAAACTTAGAAACAGCTCAAAGTTATAAATGCAATCCGATCTGTATCTAGGTTATTTTGCATATAGTCTATCACAGTGTGTCTACATTATTTTGGGAAGCTCTTCAGTAATAGTTAAGGGACTATAGAAAAAAAAAAAAAAAAAAAAAGGAAACAAAAGAACAAACAGCACAAAACCATACTGGTAGAAAAAAAGCAATCAGATGCCCGACCTTGAGAGTCGAGAATGATGGGTTAAAGAGTCTTTAACGGTGCACCAACCCTCCCCATTCATCTGTTGCATTCAGAACGACTAGTATACTCAATAATTATTGTTAGCTACTCACTTGGGGCCATGCTGATTGTAAGTTATATTCACATTGGAGGTAATGCTGACATAAAGTATAGAACTTATCTTAGACTTGATATTGGCTGCTGTAATACTTTAACTTAGCTTGTGCATGGCTTGTGTCAACTAAATCTGACCTTGAGGGAGGCTTAATTTATAAGGTACAGGCCTGTATTGTCTGGGCCAGGTTTTGTGGTGGTAGAATCTGATAATGGGGATGGGTCTATGTGGTTCTTCTATAGGTGGCAAGCACAAAACAATCTAATTTTGGTTCTTAGAATTAGCACAAGGCATTAGTCAAAATAAATAGATAGTAGTGTGTGTGTGTGTGTGTGTGTGTGTGTGTGTGTGTGTGTGTGTGTGTGTGTGTGTGTGTGTGTGTGTGTGTGTGTGTGTGTGTGTGTGTGTGTGTGTGTGTGTGTGTGTGTGTGTGTGTGTGTGTGTGTGTGTGTGTGTGTGTGTGTGTGTGTGTGTGTGTGTGTGTGTGTGTGTGTGTGTGTGTGTGTGTGTGTGTGTGTGTGTGTGTGTGTGTGTGTGTGTGTGTGTGTGTGTGTGTGTGTGTGTGTGTGTGTGTGTGTGTGTGTGTGTGTGTGTGTGTGTGTGTGTGTGTGTGTGTGTGTGTGTGTGTGTGTGTGTGTGTGTGTGTGTGTGTGTGTGTGCTACAGCTGCTCAAGGATCATGAAGTGCAAGTATAATTATAAGAGTTTTTCTATAGGCTTCTATAGTCACGTTTTCTTGGATTTTAATTGCATCATGATATAATTTGTGTATGTTATAATAGCTAGTAGCTTTAGCTTTGACACCTCCACCGAGGCATAAGCACCCGTGGTGCTTTCATTTGACCGGCTTTAGTAATAATTATTATTGTGCAAAGAAACAGTCAACTTATTGTGTCAACAAAACCTCGCATATATGAGTTGTTTCTGTACAGGATGGATGGACAATGCTGCATATAGCCAGTCAGAATGGTCACTCTGAAGTGGTAGAGTGCTTAGTGGAGAGAGCCCACTGTGACACCAGCACCAGTGAGTTTCATGTGTGTATATTTTGACAGTGCTATTTTGACTATAAATTATACAGAAAAAATAAACCCCGTAATAATAAGATTCAGAACAATAACAAACCGATACAAACCAGGATACATCATAGTGTGGGAAAGCTTAAGGTAGTGAGGATCCACCCCCACAATCTTCAAGCCCACTTTGAGCCTTAAAGTTCAACCCGTTTTAGCACAAAAAGGGGTAGCATATTCTTGAGCCTTTTAATGAACGATTTCCCTGGATAATATTACCATGCAGTACTTATAACCAAACTAGATCGAGCACTGAAGTGCTAACCCTCGGCTAATAATAAAAAAAACCAGAGGAGTGTTCAGTTCTAGCTTTTTATACTTATAGAACCCTGGTAAAGGATCACTTCAGCTTACCTCGAATAAAGGTCACGTGTAGAGCTAGCCAATGTGCAAGTTCAAGCTTCTTATCTTTTGCTCAGGAAGCTTTCAATTAACATGCATCAAAATCTGCCACTATTTTTAAACTAATAACTTGTTGTGTAGAGGCTATCCATGCTGTAAACGCAGTACTATTTATTATTATGGCAGCCAAGTGAGCAGACTCATGTGTCACAAACAAACCAACGAACGGGCCGGACTACTATACCTGTGGCCGCTCACGCGCCTCGGATATAATGAAAGCACCGTGGGTGCTCATGCCTCGGTGGAGGAACCAAACATGAAGCTGCTATAATTATATAGCTATTAAATTTTCATTGGTGCAAAAAGTGGGAAATGATCGACCGTGATTGTTGCTAAAAAGGATGCCAAAAGTTCAAAGTCCATTAATGGCTGCATGCACAGCTGGCTAAGTGCATGAAGCTTTCCAGTATAGCCTCAGTCCCAGGCTCTGTTCTTTGTCACAATCGTAATAAAGAAAAAATAAAAGTAAAAAGGAGCTAGCTAGGGGATGCAAAGTCGCGTGACGGTAGAAAGGTGGTAGAAGGGTGCTATAGAAGGGTGCTAGAAAGGGGTGCTAGAAGGGTGAAATTGAGTGTGAGATTGAGATATTTGGATTGCCAACTTCGATCTATGACTAATAACTTTGTAAACATGGCCATTATAGACTCAGAATTGGCAAGCAGTTCAATGTGTTATACAAGCTAGCTATATAGCTATGTCTACTAGTTCTAGATTGAGTGTTTTACCTAGATCTATATATCTAGATTTTACTATTCAGGTTTATTGATCTAGAGTATACCGTATAGCGCGAAATTTTCGAGGGGCTTAATTTTCGCGGATTTCGTGGCTTAGAATTCTACACGAAAATTAAGTCCACGAAAATTGTTCGTTAATTAGAATTACCTGCTATCATGCAAATATTTAAAGGCGTGGTTTCCGGTAAACAGTCATTCCACGAACATTGTGCAACGAAATGGCTTTTAGAGGCCAATCCACGAAATATAAGTGCCTCGAAAATTTCACGCTATACGGTATTCAGTTTTACTGTGTCATGCTGAATGCATAATATATAGATCTGCTAGACTATAATAGCCTATAGTCATCATTATCAGCTATCTGCTATCAGAGCTGGTTCTGCACTAAGCTACATTAGTCTCTCTCCTGACCTTACAGCTTACTTTGGTAGGTTATTTTGGTAGATTTTCTAGCAGTGTCTTATACCCTACGTCATGATTGTGGGCTACAAATCGCCCACATTTATAAATTTAAAATGTATGTGGATCACGCTACTTTGCATACCAGGCTTTCATTTCTTCCTTACTGCCTCCTATCACCTTTAGTCTGCATATTGAGAGCTAGAAAAGGAACACAAAAAGGTAAAGACAAGGTTAGCTTTGTAGCTCTTTTCTCACTCTTGCAAAACTATATAGCTATAACGTTCTAGTGCAGAGCTAACTACTAAAGTAGAGCATACCAACATTCCATGGAAGTGTTGCTACACTCTGTGCATTCCAAGTATAAGCAAACCTATAGCTGTAACTCGAGAACGAAGCATTATTTTGCAAATCCACAAATTGCAAATGTGACTATATAGAAGCCTATAGAAACTCTTACTTGCACTTCATTGATTCTTGAACAGCTGTAACACTGACGCTCATGCAGCATACACACACACAAACATCGCTGCGCATGCGCATCCGAGACATAATTATATGGTGAACCGGCTAAAACTGTTAGAATACATGGACACTTAGCATGGAATCTTGTATAGTATGGAATGTTCTAGATTATGTTATGTTCTAATTATTTACACTTCCACGTGGTTTGTGCAATCTCTATACTCTGCAACAAAAACTACACCTAACGAGTGTTGCAAGCTCTGCTGTACTAATGCTTCTCGCCATGTTTTGCTTTCGCTCAAAAAATATTAGTGTATAGAAAAGGTAATTGGTTTGTTGTATAATGTAATTATTGTTGACACTGAACCACGCAGTCATGCATTATAGAAGATGAGCTAGCTTAATCTTAATGGAGCTGAAAGTCTATATCTGATGGCTTGATGAATGGATCTTCAAGGATAGAAGCCAGAGGATAGAATCAATGTAGAGGTTTATTGCATTTCATGTCAATGAATAATTAAAAATAGGGGTGGATCTCCAAAGAGGTCAGAGTTTGCAAGGCTGGTATGGCTGTGTATGTGCATGCATCTTTGCATGATGTTAAACAAGGTTAATCGATGTACCTCCCATGCTGCCCTGCCTACTATCATTACATAAAGACCTCGCCCATCTTATATGAGCATGTGCTCTCAGCTCACTACCTCGTGTTCTGCCTTTGCTATATACCAGCTATCTGAGTAAAGCCCCACACCCAACCCTCCTTTGGTTTCTATAATCTTCTCTGTCATTACAAGATGGCTGAGCCGAGGCTATGACTGGTGGCTAGGCCACGTCTTTACCCCCAAATACTTAATTAGGGAGCAATATAATTATTAGAAATGCCTAATTATTATTTAACCAGCGAGGTTGCATTCCTCTAATTAATTAGAGGGGATGCCTAACCCTATAATTAACAGTCATCAGTCATGGTCCGGCTTACCCTCCAAGGAGCGTCAGTAATGAATATATGTATTGTTTGCACATGTAGTTAGCAAGGTTAGCATTATTATGTTTCTCGGAGACCGAGATTAAAACTCTTTTCTGACTATTGTAGCTAACAAACAGCTAGCGCTTTAGTGCAAGGCTAACTCATAAGTTGAATAGATATAAAGTTTGTGCGAACAGATTATAATGCTATAAAAGAGTGAAGAGATTGCACCAGCCTTCAATGTGAGTCAAACAAGCCATAACTTGAGAAAGAAGCTCAGACCAAGTGGCATATATACGGCACCGGATGTAATGTGGAAGGGAGGGGTTCGGGTTAGCAAAGGGAAAGTAAAAAAAATTAGGGCGTTTCCACATCTGGTGCCATATAAGCCTCATGATCCAGAAGCTCTATAGTTTACAAATCCACAAATCGAAATCCAAGAGAACATGGCTATATAGAAGCCTATAGCTATATACCGTATTTACTTGATTAAACGCCCGGGCGTTTATTTCATATCGAAGTCTGTAGAGGGGGCGTTTAAACGAGATGGGCGCTTATTCGAAACGGGTGTTTATTGTTGAGTCTATACTCTAAACTTAGTGGCGTATTCCAGCTAGGGGCTCAGGGTGCTCAAGCACCCACCTAAGCTTAACATTAATTACTGCAACTCGCTGGGAGCTGAGCCTGAGCTTGCACTACGGAGCTAGCTAGAGCTCGCAGAAGAATTTTTATACTGATTGGAGAGTCAGACCACACCTTCAGATAATAAGTTTCCTGGGCATGCGTACTGTGACTTATTAAAGCTGCATGCTACAAAATACAGGAGACTCTCGCTATTCCGGCTCTCTGAAGTACGGCCACCTCGATATACCAGCCATTTGGCTTGGCACGGAATGCTAGCTATAATTATGTTTACTGCACAAAACTCACCCTGAAGTACGGCCACTCGCTATTCCGTTTACCGGCCAGTGCTGGCTGTCCCAAACAAGGTTTTCAATGTAATTTTATACGTATATTACGGCCGAATATGACATTTTGGGTGTGGTTTAGCAAATAAAATTGGATTACACTTAAATAGAGAACAGAATGATTCATTATCCTTCATTATCCTCGAGACAAAAACCGCAAAAGTATTCATTAGATTCGAGGTAAGGTCGTTTTTAAGCCGTGGCTATTTCCTGAGATACAGCCACCTCGCTATTCCGGCCAAGCTGTAGTTGGGCGTGGCTCGACCGTCTCCTGACGGGAGGTCGGGTTGCAAGCCTATCTGGGATTGTTCTGCAGCATTATGTAACACTGCCATGAGTATTCTTCTTCTTAAGTGGGTGTTAACCGACATGATGACGTGGATAAACCACAGCATACTGCATGCGGTTTCGTAACTAGATGCAAACGGAAGTGTAACCAAGCACGTGAAAAATGCTGCAATCTGATAGGGCGCCACTATAGTGGTGCTAGAACAAATCCCAGATAGGCTTGCAACCCGACCTCCCGTCAGGGAGACGGTCGGGCCACGTCCAACTAGCCAAGCTGCATGGTCCCAAGGGTAACCGGATTAACGAGACTCTACTGTAGTACAAGTCAAGAGCCTGCATCAGAGAAGGTTGTTCTTTCTCACTGTCAGTGTCTATATATTCAGCCAACATCACCAGCAGAAACTTGATCACACTCTAAATACCAGGTATAGAAGACAAAAACAAAACAATAATTAAACAATGGTTTCAATACAGATTTTCTTCGTGATAGTATAATTATTGTGCACTCTGCCTGTCACTATAGCTGCTCAGCAGAGAGGTCTTTCAGTGGTCTGAAGAGAATGAAGACAGCATTACGATCACACAGAATGATTGACTAACTGGACTATTTCTTCTATATACATACACATACACCATGACATACCTGTATAGTAGATATTGATATAGCTATAATTACAGTTAGGCAATGGTAGAGTTGATATCTTCTCTGTTCTGGGATTGTTCTTTGTAATTAGGGTGTGTCCTCTGTCATGCGCAGTAAAACATGGGTGTGGCTTCCGGTGCGTGGGCAGAACCCCAAAAAAATCGCGACCTGAGCACCCTCCTACTGATATTCCTAAACTGAAACGCCACTGAAACTCTTGTACAGCAGTTATTTATGCTGCTGCTGCCACAGCTCTCAGCTTAAGTCATAGGAGTGGTGTTTCTCCCTCTGTGCTGGTATCTCTCTCTCTCTGCCATCATAAAAAGTTTCTATATTCTATGCTGCCATGCATGCTTGCACCTGGTTCCACCATAGATAGAGTAGAAGGGGATTGGCAACGGAAGTGGTTCACGTGATGTTTTACAATGAAGTCTATATGTAGAGCTCAGAAACAATCCGTGTTTCGCTTTCTACCCCGGGTAAGTTTACCGGGAAACTTATTGAGTCTAATCATAGTCTATGCATGCCTCGCAAAGACCCCTCTAACACTTAAACAAATGCCCCCTTGGAAACGAAGAAAATACAATCTTGATTGTCATGAAGTAGCTATAGTCTAACACAGAGCGATTTGTCATGCTTGTGTCAGTTTAGCTACTACGATATAGCTAAGGTTGTGTCACTAAGTAGTGTGCTGTGTCCCAAATGGCCACAAGTATTTAATGAAGTTGATGTTTAGCAGCAAAACTGCTCGTGGACTTTTTACAGACAGCAAAAACAATTCTCATGAATTATTCATGTTTAGACCCCATCACGTTGGAATAAGCCTCGATTAAAACCGCAGGGAAACACGGATGGTACTTCGAGGGTACATCGTTTCCAATCCCTCTCTACTCAATCTATGGTTCCACGTGCTAATTCAGCTCCACCCACAGTGCCACGCCCATACATGGGCGTTTAAACGAGATGGGCGTTTTTAATCAAGGAGGGTGTTTAATCAAGTAAATACAGTACTTAGTTTTCGTCGCATTGCAACCGTTGAGCAGTTTTACAGCTGGAACAGACACAGATCGACACACGGACACACACAGTCAGCTTTACCGTATCCCTCGTACGGTTACGCCACGCATCGAAGCATAAAAATCAGTTAGAAACTGGCATAAAACACAGTATATATATACATACTAAAATTATGTCTTTCGAGATGAGCGAAAGCAAAACAATGGCGAGAGGCATTAGCACAGCGCAACTTGCACCATGCACTCGTTGTATCAGGAAATACAGTTTTTTTACTCATGCATTGTCGATCATAACAACTATATTGACAATAATCTTTTTATTATACATGCCAAGGCAATGATTGTTAAATTTGCGAGGCAAATTAGTAGCCTCCTTATACACAGCGTTATTCCCGTCCATAAAGTATTCTTGAGTTAGTACATTGAGTTACAAGAGACACATTCAGTAATTAATTTTTCATCCATTCCAGATGCAAGGAACAAGACTGGCCTGACTCCCCTCCACTCTGCATGCCATAATGGTCACAAAGAAGTGGTGGAGTACTTGGTAGAGAGAGCCCACTATGACACCAGTGAGTATACTATAATTTATAGCCTATTATGATCGACTCAGTCAGTGTTCATGTAGTGCATATACAAGCCAGGGTTTCATCTAGGATTAAAAGTTAGGGGGGGGGTTTACACACGCCGCAAAATGTTTGGCCACTTCCATATTTGTTGACCACACCCCTTATTACATGCTAGTGCATCACAGTAGATCTAGTTACATATTGCACATCATAGCTAATGTGATGACATCATTTAGGGGGAAGGTTCACCCCAGCCCCCCCCACTAGATGAAACCCTGCAAGCGTATTTGTTCCACCTCATGCATACCTCACATATACGTCAGGGTCATGCAGGAAAGGGTTAATGCACATTCTTCATTATTATTGCTTACGTTATTTAACATTGGAATATTCATAAACATCAAACCTTGACTCAGGAAGTTACCTTATGCATGTGCAGGTGTAACTGATGCTAGAGGCAAGACTCCACTTGACTACGCAATACAACAGGGTCACACTGAAACCATCGAATATCTTCTGAATCAGTCTCTTAGGGCACCATCTGCTACTCCAAGTCAGAGCACTGACTACCAGTACCCTCTAGTCGACCAGCAGCCTCAGGGTACATATACATGCAGTATAGCCGTGATGTATATGCGGACAAATTAAACAGATTATGTACATGCCCAATAAAGACTATATGCTTGCCAATACTATGTGCAGCCTCACATGTATATAATTATACATAAAGCAAACAAACACAAAATTATACTGCATTTTCCTGCATGTTCTTTGCATGATGTTCTGGGTTATATACTGATCAAATTACTGTTGTACAGAGTTGTTGGACAAGCTACAAACACCCGCTAATATTCAAGTGTCAGAATGCACACCTCTAACACGAGATGAGATTGATGCTCTACAGAAGCTTATCGAGGGAACAGAAGTAAACATTGATGACATCATTGCTACTGGTCAAGGCATTACTCTGCAAGACGCTCAACAATTACTTGCTCAGAAAGGATACATTGAGGACACAAGTAATCTCAAGACAAGGCTCAAAGAAAGTAAGTTACATATATATAAGGAGCAAATGAGACTACGTGGAATCAACATCAGCTTGCTCTGTACAAACATTACCGCCAACCGACATTCAATTAAACCCGGCTTGTGCACACGTGTAGCACTTACCACATTACAACATTACAAGCAAAGAAATTTTGTGACTAAGACTTTTGCATGTGGCTAGGTGATATTGAAAAGACTATGCAATATGTTATAGTTATAACACGGGCACAAGGGATGTATGGAATATATTGCACTGAAGCACGAGGGCGTAAGCCCTGAGGGCTGAGTGCAATATATGCCATGCATCTCGAGTGCACGTGTTATAATTAGTTTATATCCCGAGGGCATAGCAACATAACACTGTCTTAGTAACATAATATAAACTGCACAAAAAGATGACAAAGACAACTCTATAGACACAGCTCCATCTCTTCTCTCTTCTAGATGCCAGTATATGCAGCGTATTAGATTGGCATGACCGACGAATGGCTTGACACAAAATCCAATGCTGAAAGCACTGCAAAACAGCCCCACCCCCATTACTGCTGCAAAGAAATAGCCCCACCCTACTTACTGCTGCAAAGAAACAGCCCCACCCCACTACTCAGTGTATTTTATACTGCTGCTCGAACAGCCCTCCACTATCCTCGGCTTCACAACCAAGCCAAAGAAGCTCGCCTCTACACTGCTGCAAAACAGCTCAAGCCCCCAGCAAAAAGAGCCGCTTCTAGTGCTATGGTGAAGCAGAATTGACATGCATCACAACGAGGACTAGGTCTAGGAACACAGAATCTTCCACAAAATGAACCTTGGACAATTTTAAAACCTGCATGGTTGCAAAGAAACTCCAGTAGTGCCTGCATGGCTGGACTTACTTTGATAGTATAATTTTATGTCATTACCAAAAACAGAACAGTTACTTCTCATTGTTTTTTATAATACAATCTACAAAAAACATGTTTGAAAAACACAAAATAATGAACGGTTGTTGTGAACATGAAAATTACAGGTTTATATGAGAATTTATAGGTTAATATAAACCCTGTACTGACCAATCAGATTGCTGGATTCTGGGCTACTAGTAACTAATACTTGTTATTTCTCATGATACAATAATTGTCTGCTTAATTTAATTGTCTGTCTAATGCCGGAGGGGCATTTTGCGGTCAGTGCATTATGATGCATATTGCACTTGGCTAGCAATGGGATATAAAATTATTATGCTACATGATCTGGTTTATAGCTCGATCATGTCTTGCCTGAGCATTCACTGCTGCATATAATTATACATACACAATTTCACAGTTGCCGAAGAACAGCAGCGATATCTCAAGATACTCAAGGATCTAATGACAGCTGCAGACACCATCGACCTTCGCTACTTGAAACTTTTTCTTGTTGGCCCACCATTTGTAGGAAAGACAACTACTTTAAACCGTCTGCTAAAAATATTTGAGAATATTCATTCAGCAGGAAACAAATCGAACATTCAAAGTACATTACTCGCTAACTGTATTCAAGCATTTGCTTTTGTTGGTGACGACACAGCAGAATGGCTATCTTCCGATACCATTGACGGTGAAGCAAAAATGTTGTTCAACTATTTTTATGGAAACCAACTCGCATCTGAGGAACCGCTGGACACACCCCTCAGTGAGCAACTAAGTGAAGAAAACCCCAAACCTGCCAGAACAATTCAACCTCATGATCACACGCAAATATCCATAGAGAACAGTATTTCACGAGTTGATGAAGTTGAGACTTTGGATGACGAAACAAAGGCTTGCAGAATTATTGATGTTGTCAGCCGATTCCAAAATTTGATCAAAAGTGGAGAATATTCTAACCTTTTCAATGCTTTGGGGACATTTTTGAATATTAATGATATTGGTGGTCAGCCAGGTTTTTTAGAAATGCTCCCAGCCTTGAGCACTGGTCCAGCCATGTATCTCATCTTCTTAGACTTGAGCAAAGAGCTAAACAAGCCGTACAAAATCCCTTTCAGTCGCGATGACACAACCATCACTCCTTATGACGCTATACACACAGTCAAAGACACAGTGTCTCAAATCCTTTCTTCCATCAGTAGCATACGTAGTAACCCTCAAGTGACCTCATCATTGAAGACCGATAAAGTTGTTGGGCTTAACGAGAAGCTTGAATCATTCGTACAAGTTAGTCCATTGGCTGCGTTGATAGGCACTCACAAAGATAAGCTAGAAAATCCAAAAGAGGAGATCGAGGAAAAAAGCCAAGATTTAAAGGACATTGTACGCAAGTTTTCTAAAATAATAATTCGTCCTGGAACTACTACATGTAGTTCACTGTTTACCGTGGACAACTACACTGGAACTGAGCTCTCGGACATAGCCCCTCTTCGTAAATTGTTAAGTGAAATCTTTCAAACACATTTTAAGAACACTTCGTTACCGATTAGACCAAAATGGCTTTTATTTGGACTCATTCTCCGAAGGGAATACAAGATTGCCACTATTGAAGATTGTCTAGAGTTAGGGAAGAAGCTTGAAATGGATGAAACTGAAACGAAATTTTGTCTGTGGTATCTTCACGACTGCATTGGAACTGTCATGCATTACACAAGCGTTTCAAATGATAAGGAAAAGTGGCTCAAGAATCGTGTGATCTGCTCTCCTCAAGTAATCTTCGATAGCATCAGTCAGCTGGTTGTTCCTTCTTTGCGTGTACTTCATTCTGAAGGTCATGTCATTGAGTATGAGCGAGAAGAGTTTATTAAAAAGGGGCAATATTCAGCTGAAGCCATCGAAATGTATTGCAAAACTGCACAAGTTAGCAAAAAGTTGGAAAACAACGAACTTATCCCAGCCAAGGTTCTTATTTCACTTCTTCAACATCTTAACCTTCTCTCTGAAATTGTTCACAAAGATGTAAATGATCCAAGCAAATCTCGAATCACCTATTTAATGCCGGCTATTTTGGAGTGTGCTTCTAAAGACGAGCTGACCAACCCACCTCCACAAGATGCCAACAACCCAGAGCCATTGCTCATCACATTCAGCTGTGGTTACGTTCCAACAGGAGCTTTTTGTGGTCTGATCACTCGACTAGTTTCTCGAGGCCCTCATGGAATCCTTGGTTTGACGTGGGAGTTAGTAGAAGATGGTGTCAAGCGAAATTGTGTATCTTTTCGAGTCGCCAAATCAAATAGGCTAACTCTACTAGCACACGATCAATGCTACGAAATTCGAGTTGTTCGCCATCCTGGTCGCATGTCTCTCCATGACCTTTGTACCTATGTTCTCTCAGTGATGCTCTACACGCTCAAAAGCCTTTACCCACATTTGGTTCCTCAAATTGCCTTCCAATGTCCTTGCCCTGGTCACAAGTCAAGCCGAGATAAATTGTGTGTTCTCACGAAAGAGATATGGGTACAATTTCTTTGTGATAGTAAGCCGATTACTCCAACGAAATACCAACAAGTTTGGTTGGGTAAGGTAGGTTATTTATATTTTAATGTTGTTGTGTTTCATATTTCACATTCATGCAGATCGCTTCTATTGGTCAGAGTGCTAGCTTGGGAGTTCTCCGGTTCATGAAGGGAAAATCTCTGGAGAGATTCTCTTTCAATTGGAGCAAAGTGGGAATTGACGACACACAGCCTCCAACAACTCATCACTGCAAGCCCAACAATCTGACTTTTCAGAGTGTGAGTGAGGAGGATCTGGACTACTACCAGTGTGAGGTGAAGGAGGCTGGGAAAGTGGTCCTCACTGTCTACAGAGCTCTTTACAAAGGTAAGTTCAATACATACAATGTGCCAGCCCTTATCTGCTTCAGTGCTTCTGACTACTACCATATTTTCGCATTGCTGCTTTAGGAGAAAACTCTGGAGCAGCTGGTCAGAAGAGACCTTCTTCGTCTGAGGAGCCGTCCAGTGCAAAACGTGTATGTTCATCATATCCACAAGGTGCGTCTTTTATATCATGATTATTATTGTACATAGCACATGTTTATTGTGTTTTGTATTAACGGGATGAATTAACTTTGGGGATTTGGTGAATCAACTAGGTGAGGGTCGCCAGCATAAATAATCGCCAATAGTCAGTACTTCGATTTGTACAATCATACGTGATCCTGATGATCAATAATGTGTTATCACCATGCATGCATTCCCCTGTAATTATAAATCGCTAATATTGCCTCCTTTGCCAAATATAATTATACTCAGTACTATACGTGGTTATAGGCCAGCCTAAATTAATTGACTTTCATGGATTTTTTATTAACATTTAATTTTGAAGCTGGTATGCAGATAGATAAATATTTCAGTCTGACAATGACTTTCACCACTTATAAAATATAGAAAAAGCTTCATAATTATTCTTGAGACAGTTTCACTGAGTTAAGGTAGCAGTTCACGTAGGAAAGTTAATTGGTCAATTCTTCGTGGCACAAGAACGCTTATACGTACATAGTTCTCTCTTCTAATTAGTTTTTCTAATGCGCATGAGCCCCACCCACTAATTAATTTAAGAGAGCAAATTTAAGACCCGGCCAGGGTCACTCTGTATATGTATGAGTATGTTACCTTTCATTCCATACCGGCTGTAGGATCATCTGCTCAACCAACAACTCTTCAAAGGCTGATGGACAAACATAAGCTCACGACTGCCCAAGTCAACAGTGAAATCCAACAGAAAGACATACCATTATTGGCGGGCTATTTTGACAATGTAGGTTTTTATATTTATCTAATGGAGTTATCCCCGGGCGAACAAAGTGATGTTCAATTGAAAAAAAATGAAAGTAACCACCTAGCTATGATTGAGTGTTTGACCATCTGGAAAAGAAGGAAGCCCTCACAAGCGACATTCAGGGCCCTTCTGGAGATGTTGGTGAAGCTAAAGAAAGAGGAGATTGCTGCTAAAGTCTGTCAGTGCATAACGGTGAGTGTTTTTGTTTGCCTCTTAATTGATGCATATTAATTAGCCTTTAACTATTATTAGCGGTAGCCATCAAACCATATTGGTTGTCATGCCCATAGTCTTACCGCTCACTGTGACTGTTTGTGTGTGCCTACTACACTAACAGGGTATTATACAGGATATTGAAGTAGGGTTAAGGGGGGGGGGGAACATGTCCTGCAGCAGAAGTATATAAGAGAGAGAGAGAGAGAGTATTGAACGTAAGCATACTGTGTATCAGATGGCTTGAAATTTGCATTGATCAATCCTAGTGTGGGTGATGTAATCTAATTTTACATCACCCGCACTTAGATTGGTCAGTGTACAAATTCCAAGTTTGTGACAAAATAATACAGGAAGTCACGTTACTCTCTGTATACATCTGGTACACAGTATACCTACGTTGATACTCTGTTATATTATACTCTTGCCTGCGGTAAACTTTTTTGTTAATTAGATAGTCTGAGGTGTTAATTATAAATTTATTTTCCATGCATACTCAGTCATTCATAATTTTTCTCCTGTAACTGAATGCGCATTTTTAGGGAGGGGGGTACATTCACTTTTCCCTCACCTGTATGACACCCTGCTTCTAGAGTACGTAAGGGGGTTCAGCACAAATATGCCTACCAGTCATTGATACATATAGCTCGCTGTATTGATTTGTATGATTAGCCACACACTAACTCACTCTTTATTGCCTCCATGCACAGGAGCTGTGAGGAGGTGCGTGTAATACAGCACTAAATGAACTGTACAGATGTCAGAACAGAACCATCAGATCAGCTTTATCACTAATGTGTGCATGGTTATTGTCGTGTACGTTAATTGTTTGTACATTGTGTGTGTAGACAAAATTAAGAAAATAGTTTGATATCCCATAATTATGCTACAAATCCTATAATTATTGTTTTTCTGTGGCCTCATTAATTGGGTTTCCCTCAGTGGTACAATTAATGATTTATGAATTATGACCGTAAAACACTCAAGTTTTCTATATAATTATTGTACAGTATTATCTTGTGTAATTAATAATTGAATTTTAATTCGCATACAAAAAACCCTCAATTGAGCATAGTACGGATAATTTAGTGTGCATATGCAAGATTTAATTTGCATTATGAAGGTTAATAGTCTCATCTCACAACATAATAACGTATATAATTATACAGTATGTAGCAGCGTGAATTTTTCGAGGAATTTACATTAATTTAATTCGGGAAATTAAAAGCAGTTCGACAATTCGTTGACATGGGTTGACTGCTTAATTACCGTCCTATAATTATTAAGCACTCCCGGCGGCCGGGCCATCAGGCTACGCATAATTTAATCTTTGCACGTTACAAAATGTATGTATAGCAGAGAATTTTAAAGTACAATTTTCGTGGAATTAATTTTTGTGGATATTGCTAATTTATATATATACAAACAGCGAAAATTTCGCGCTATATGTACATGGTATACAAATTATATACTTGGTCAACTTGGTCAACAACAATAATTTATTATAATTATGATAATAAAACAAATTTAACAGTTGAACAATGTCACATGTGATACTGAAACAGAAAGTGTTCTATTGTACATGTGGTTTGAAATAACTACGCAGGAAGGCATATATACATTTGCTATATACAAGTCTGTGCAGTTCTCTTAGCGGCATACTTCTTGTCGGCTGGTAATGGCCCACAAGTTGAGCAACTCTTTCTCACTTTCTTTGTGCTCTGTTTGCAATTGGCCGACAGCATAAGCTTTCTCTTACGACTACCGAGGGCGGAGACATGAGTGGGCAGAGTCTCTTGTGCCAATGTTTGGGGAGGTTCTCAGAGTCTGTTTTAGATGGAGTGATCGTTGGTATAGGGGTAGCGATGTTACTTGTTGTCATTTCTTCTTGATTAGGGTTGCTTTTTAATTAGTTGTAGAGGTTATATTGAGTTGTGGGGGTCATTGTAGACGAGATTGTGGGTTGACTTCGTGAGTTGATTTGCAGAGAGCCTCGGTTTTCGGATTCCACGGGTTTTGAGTGATACAGTTAGTCTGTTTCGTACTGGAGTGAGTGAGGATGTGATTTTTAGGGAGAGTCTCGGTGGATGGTTGTGCTTGTCTGTACATCTCTAGAAATTTTTTTGAGCCTTCAGATGCTCTGTACATGTGTGAGTAAAGATACGGTTTATGGGAAGTTAAAGTTAGCAATACTGAAACACACCTGACTCAACTATCAATCACATTTACACGCACAGAACGAAATTCTATTCAAGTTGAGGTTCTATTAATAATTATTAATTTGTTCTCACCATTTCCACTGCACTGGGTAGTGTCCCCGATGGTGCAGGCCCCTCTCTCCTGACACGCCCACTGCCCACCCCTCATCACTCGCCATAGAAACAAGTCGTTGTCATCAGAGCATGTCACCACCTGTAGAGATCGTGAGGAATAATTAGTAGAACACAAGCTGTACAATCTAAGGTGTGAATACATTTCATGTGTTGTATGTACATCACTCCATTTTAGGGTGTACTGAGATGAGTATGTACTCTGGACACCAATATTGCACAGAGTTGTGCTATTCTTGCACTCTAATGGGTGGTTACAAGTGTACAGTCTGCAGGTACAACATGCACATCTATATATACCGTATAATTTATATGCTTGAATTGATCAGGAGCCGCGGCTACTCAATGTTTCATTGTGCTGGAAGAGGAGGCTACAATTCGAGAGAGGCCACAGTTCAAGAGCGGCGTTTATTAGCTCCAGCTAATTCAACATAGTCTCGAATACCCGCCTCAACCTAAAAGCTCAAGCTTTTAGGTTGAGGCGGGTATTCGAGACTAAATTCAACAACCTTTAGTTTGTCATCAAAAGTTATTTTCACCTGCATAAACTTGAACTCTGCCATGAGAAAGTCTTTGTGAAGCACTACCTGTACCTAGTAGCTACGTGCATATAGCTATAATAATTTGTTTTGGCTGCCACGTGCAGAAATGCTTGAGTCAAAGTTCACTGAGGCTACTATTTGAGAGCAGCTACCATTTTGCTAGCAAAAGAGGCTACTATTTGAGTGCGGCCTCTGATCGAGCATATACGGTACATGCATTTGGTACTGATCACTGGACACATGGTTGTCAAGATGAGAAACACAAAACTAGCTCACATAATACCAACCTTGCTACTAACACTACTATACATGTAGTACCTGTAACGAGGAGTATGTGACTGTACAACCAGAAGACATTTCAGTAGCAATTAAGCTACGTACACATAACACATCGAAATATTGAACATTTAGCACATGCCTAATTAATGTTTAAAACAATACCCTAGCTATAATAGATCATAGTAAATGGTTGTCCTTAGCAAAAGGGTTCTAAGGCTCCAAGAGTAGTGTTAGTACATGTCTACGCACCTTGTCCAGGTTGGTGGGACACCAGTCTACAGCTGTCACCTCCTTGCTATGACCCTGGAGCAGTAGAGGGGGAACTCGGGAGTCCCTCACCTGGGAGGGGGGGTAGGGTATCACTTCGTTAGCAGTGTATATTCTAATAGTATAGTACAGTCATGAAATGCACCAACTTAATTTTATCTCTACTACTAATATGACTCGCTAACAATTTGACTGCATGTCCCCTATGCATGCACAGTACCTTGGTATTATACTCTTGCCTGCGGTAAACTTTTTTGTTAATTAGGTAGTCTGAGGTGTTATTATAATTTTGTCCATGCATACTCAGTCATTCATAATTTTTCTCCTGTAACTGAATGCACATTTTACTTCTAGAGTACGAAAGGGGTTCAGCACAAAGATGCCTACAACCAGTCATTGATACATGTAGCTCGCTGTATTGATTAGCCACCCAATAACTCACTCTTTATTGCCTCCATGCACAGGAGCTGTGAGAAGGTGCACGTAATACAGCACTCCATGGACTGTAAAGATGCCTGAACAGAACCCTCAGATCAGCTTTATCACCATAGGAGTAGGAAGATGTTTTTGTAAGGGGGTGCTGGACAAATCTGGGGGTCCAAGCCCCCGGAAAATTTTGGCATTCTACATTCCCGGAGATTAATTCTGAGCAAATTTGGTATAAAATTATCAGTATCAAAATTTAATTCTACGTGAGTTCTGCTATATACTATAGAATCTGTTAAGTGGGTATTAATATACAATAAAAAAAGATTGCATTGTGTCATTGTACTTCGGAGGAATGTTTCAGTGAAGAAAACGAACGTTCGGCAGTTAGACAGCATGTCTATTTTAGGATCCAATTACACTTGATCTATATAGTCTAGCTACCCTCTTTAGTAGCTGTTCATGGAAACTTACCATTGATGTCAAAAATGAGAGGAGACTTGCTTGTTTACTTGCCATTGCAGATTCGCAATGTGCTTGCTCTTTATAAGAGATATCTACGATGTGGTTCATCTAGTTGACCTTTGTACTGTGTACGTAACTATGCTAGTATAGCTAGCTCAGTAACTACTGAGCTAGCTAGCTACTAGCTCAACTTCTAGCTAGCTGCTATATCAAGCTAGCTAGCTTCATGGAGCAAGTAGGTAAGGTAGCTTGAGATAAGGGGGTGCTCCAGCACCCTGAGCACCCGTGCTTCCTACGCCACTGATCACTAATGTGTGTGTGTGGGGTTATTGTCGTGTACGTTAATTGTTTTTGTACATTGTGTGTGTGTGGACAAAATTAAGAAAATTGTCGAAATAGTTTGATATCCCATAATTATGCTACAAATCCTATGTAATTATTGTTGTTTTTCTGTGGCCTCATTAATTGGGTTTCCCTCAGATCAGTGGTACAATTAATGATTTATGATGAGCGTAATACTCAAGTTTTCCTATAATTATTGTACAGTGAACTCTAGCTGTATTTGTGCAATAATAATTGACACATACAAAAAACCTTCAGTTGAACATGCGCTTAAAATCAACATAGTACGGTTATAATTTAGTGTGCATGCAAGATTTGCATAGTACTTTATGTTAGAAGGTCATTACAATATGAGCGTGGTACACTATACTCCATTCAGCATACGTACAGCTATAGCTAGTACGTGTTGATATCCTGTACATACAATCTCACAACATAATAGCGTCGATGTAGCAGCGTCCATTTTTCGAGGCATTTACATTTAATTCGTGAAATAGCCTCTAAAAGCATAATTATTTTCGTTGAATAAATTTCATGGGTTGACTGCTTAATTACCTATAATTAAAACAC
Organism: Halichondria panicea; assembly: GCF_963675165.1. Taxonomy (NCBI): domain Eukaryota; kingdom Metazoa; phylum Porifera; class Demospongiae; order Suberitida; family Halichondriidae; genus Halichondria; species Halichondria panicea. The sequence continues at coordinate 1,866,478 of NC_087384.1, forward strand.
TCTCGTCATGCAGGCTACGCCTAATTTAATCTTTGCACGTTGTATGTATGTTATAATTATAGCAGAAAATTTTAAAGAACAATTTTCTTGGAATTAATAAATTTTTGTGGACGAACACAGCGAAAATTTCACGCTATATACATGATATGTATAATAATTATTATATGCAAATTATACTTGGTCAACAACAATAATAATTATTATATGACAAATTTAACAGTTGAACAATGTCACACGTGATACTGAAACAGAAAGTGTTCTATTGTGGTTTGAAATAACTACGCAGAGAAGGCATACATTTGCTACAAGTCTGTGCAGTTCTCTTAGCGACATACGTACTTCTTGTCGGCTGCTAATGGCCCACAAGTTGAGCAACTCTTTCTCACTTTCTTTGTGCTCTGTTTGGCCGACAGCATAAGCTTTCTCTTACGACTACCGAGGGCGGAGACATGAGTGGGCGGAGTCTCTTGTGCCAATGTTTGGGGGAGGTTCTCAGAGTCTGTTTTAGATGGAGTGATCGTTGGTATAGGGGTAGCGATGTTACTTCTTGTCATGTCTTCTTGATTAGGGGTTGTTTTTGAATTAGTTGTAGAGGTTGAATTCGAAATTTGAGTCATTGTAGAGGAGATTGTGGGTTGATTTCATGAATTGATTTGAAGAGAGCCTGATTTTGTCTTGGTTTTCGGATTCCACGGGTTTTGAGTGATACAGTTAGTCTGTTTCGTACTGGAGGGAGTGAGGGTGTGATTTTTAGGGGGAGTCTCGGTGGATGGTTGTGCTTGTCTGTACATCTCTAGAATCCTTTTTTGAGCCTTCAGATGCTCTGTGTGAGTAAAGATACGGTTTATGGGAAGTTAAAGTTAGCAATACTGAAACACACCTGACCCAACTATCAATCACATTTACACGTACAGAACCAAATTCTATTCAAGTTGAGGTTCTATTAATAATTATGTTCTCACCACCTCCACTGCACTGGGTAGTGTCCCCGATGGTGCAGGCCCCTCTCTCCTGACACGCGCACTGCCCACCCCTCATCACTCGCCATAGAAACAAGTCGTTGTCATCAGAGCATGTCACCACCTGTAGAGATCGTGAGGAATAATTAATTGGTGGATATTAGATCCCATTTGAGTGTATTTAGCAGGGAACTATGAGATATAGTACCGGTACTATAGATTGCTCTGGGCTACAAACTACAAGATTGTACATTGTATTGTGATTTACAAGAAGATGCACATGTAATAACATAAAAATTATTGTAGCTAGATGCTTTGTCTAGTAATATAACAACAGAACTAGAATGAAAGAGAGAAGCTCTAGTTTCTTTTTTTGGCTTTGTTTGAGAGTAGTAGGAGACCCTCGTTTTTTGGGCGGCAGTGTGCTGTGCTTTTTTGCTGCAAGGCTGCATGGGGGAGGAGCTGGATGTAAGGAAGTGCTGGGATTCTAGCTTTGGCTTCTTCCTAAAGTTCCTTTCGCTTTGTTCAAGAGTAGTATAGGAGCCGCTCGTTTGCTGGGCTTGTTTGCTGCAAATTATAGCTTAGGTGTCTTCCTTTTGCTTTGTGACAGTAGTACGAGCCGCTTGTTTCTTGGGAAGTGTGCTGGGCTTGTTTGCTGCAAAACTGGGGGAGGAGCTGGATGTTTCCGTCTTGTGGGTGGAGCTAGGACTATAATTTTGTCCATCAAACTGAGGTGGAGGAACAGGGTTGACTTGAATATAATTATAGAGACCACAGATTTAGTAGAGACACAGAGATGCCAACTTCAGATATTAGTTTTCAAAAGAATAATGATGCAGTTGCTAGGTTGGCTGTTTATATAGGTTGACTGTTGCTAAGCTAGTGCATTTCTAGTAGCCAATAGGTTTTGGGATCTAAATCAGTTAGAACATGTGCATTCGTATCTATGGTTATAGTGTCCCTTATCCCTCGGGCTAAAGCCCTCGAGCTTTGGGACACTATAACACATAGATACCTCATGCCCATGTTCTAACTATAACGTAGAACACAAGCTGTACAATCTAAGGTGTGAATACACTTCATGTGTTGTATGTACGTCACTCCATTTTAGGGTGTACTGAGATGAGTATGTACTCTGGACACCAATATTGCACAGTCGTACTATTCATGCACTCTAATGGGTGGTTACAAGTGTACAGTCTGCAGGTACAACATGCACATCTATATATACCGTATATGCTTGATCAGGAGCCGCGGCTACTAAATGTTTCATTGTGCTGGAAGAGGAGGCTACAATTTGAGAGAGGCCACTGTTCACGAGCGGCGTTTATTAGCTCCAGCTAATTCAACAACCTTTAGTTTGTCATCAAAAGTTATTTTCACCTACATAAACTTGAACTCTGCCATGAGAAAGTCTTTGTGAAGCACTACCTGTACCTACGTACATATAGCTATAATAATTTGTTTTGGCTGCCACGTGCAGAAATGCTAGAGTCAAAGTTCACTGAGGCTACTATTTGAGAGCAGCTACTAAATTTTGCTAGCAAAGGAGGCTACTATTTGAGTGCGGCCTCTGATCGAGCATATACGGTACATGCATTTGGTACTGATCACTGGACACATGGTTGTCAAGATGAGAAACACAAAACTAGCTCACATAATACCAACCTTGCTACTAACACACTATACATGTAGTACATGTAACGAGAAGTATGTGACTGCATATACACCCAGAAGACATTTCAGTAGCAAATAAGCTACGTATACACGTAACACACCGAAATATTGAACATTTAGCACATGCCTAATTAATGTTTAAAACAATACCCTAGCTATAATAGATCATAGTAAAAGGTAAGTATGGTTGTCCTTAGCAAAAGGGTTCTAAGGCTCCAAGAGTAGTGTTAGTACATGTCTACGCACCTTGTCCAGGTTGGTGGGACACCAGTCTACAGCTGTCACCTCCTTGCTATGACCCTGGAGCAGTAGAGGGGGAACTCGGGAGTCCCTCACCTAGGGGGGGAGGGTATCACTTCGTTAGCAGTGTACATTCTAATAGTACAGTCATGAAATGCACCAACTCAATTTTATCTCTACTACTAATGTGACTCGCTAACAATTTGACTGCATAGGGGACATGCATGCACAGTACCTTGGTATAGTAACACTAAAACTAGCCAGACGCTGGTAGGTAGACAGATTCTTAGAGTGAGCTACCGTAAAGCAGGTAATTTTCGGGGGCAAAATATTCAGTCAGTTAAATTGTTATTTTCGTGGTTGCTGCTTGCACTACAGTCGCTTCATTCGTGGGTAAAATATTCGTGTCCAGTGTTTTCAACCGAAACCCCCCCCCCTGAAAATTACCAGCTACACGGTACAGTTGTATATAGTGCCTCCACACACCTTCCAGATATAGGCAGAGCCACAGCTGGAGCCAGTCAGTAGATATTCCCCATCCCCACTGAGACAGGCCTTGGAGTAGAACATAGAGGAGCTCTTGTGTCCACTGTAGCCATCCATAGGTGCCTGCCCCAGGGTGCTTGTACTGTACTTGTAGATGCTGTGATGGTCATAAGCGCATGTGTACATTGTAATATAGTTGGGAGAACACAGCACAACATGAAAATAGAAATATGGTACTACATATATCAATTGGAGTGAAAACTCAGTGGTGGATCTAGAATTCTTGAAAGGAGGTTTCCAGTACCAGTTAGTTGAGTGGGACAAGGACTCTGAATTTTACCTTAAAAAAAAGGTCGTCACTTCTACTAGCATGCGCATTAAATCATTGACAAAAAAAGGTCAGCTAACAGTCATTATACGCTGGAGAGTTATTAGCCTTTTAGTCACTAAAACTGCGCAAACAAACCTTCGCATGATATGCAAGACTAATAAATGCATATGAAGCTAGTAGGAAAACTAGCTAACTAGTTGCTTAAGCCTCCCTCCCACTCACTTATGTCTCAGAGGGGTTCAATTGAACCCGAAGAACCCCCTCTGGATCCGCCATTGAAACTGATGCAAAGTGTCACTCTAGGGCACGCCCACACACATGCTCATTGTATTATGAAGGGACACCTGCTCATTATTCTACTTACTACATGTACCAATTACTGTCTAGCACAAACATCTCACATGTCATCAGTGGCACTGGCATAGAGAGCGCTCTGATGGGTGTCGGCCACGAGGGAGTTGAACCCGTAGACACGCCCCCCTCTCTCCACAGGGGCAAACGAGTGCCAGCAGGGGGGTGGGGCACGTTTGTGGTTTGTGTAGTATCGTCGCATGTCCCACAGCTTCACAACACTGTAGGGGAGCAGTTGTCACTGTGATCATTAAAGATAACATTTTGGGTGCAATGCCAATGCATGCTGAATAACAAAAGGGAATACTCAAACAATCAGTGATACTAACAATTAAAATGTTTGCGAGTATCAAATTTGCGAGCGTTAATCACTTTGCAAAAAAATTGGTACTGACACATGATCCTGGCCAGAACACAATAGTTAGGATCGCAAAAAGTTACACTTTCTGCTGATTTGGCTCATTCGCAAAGGTTTTCAGCCCTAGTAATAGGGTATACAGTAGTTAGTGCTTAAGTCAGGACACCATATAAAACACACGGAGATCTCCTACACCAGATTTCCAGTTATTCTCTTGTACAAACTCCTCACCCATCACTGGTCCCACAGGAAGCTATCTTGTCTCCATGGAAGAGCACAGCTGTCACACTAGACGCACTACACGTTGCTTTATTGCGGCCATTTTGTCTTCGTCCCTCTTTCTCATGTGCCGAGTGTATGATGTTGATAGGTTTCTGCGATGACCCTTTACCAGTGCACCGAGTGTCCCACACCATGATACTGCCATCACGACTACCAGACACTATCACACCTACAGGGGCTTCTAGTTGTGTTGTGCAAAAATAATGCTTCGTTCTCGAGTTATACATACATGTACCTTTTCAGAATATTAGGTAGCAAAACTTGTTCACTGAGTGTTACTATCGTACTTAGTAGTTAGCTCTGCACTAGAACGCTACAAGAGTGAGAAAAAAGCTGCAAAGCTGCACTGTTCAGCAGCCATTAATTATGGACTTTGAACGTTTTTAGCAACAATCATTCAATAATTTCCCACTTATTAAAATTAATGTGTGTATTTAATAGCTAGTAGCCTCCACCGAGGCATCAGTACTTGCGGTGCTTTCATTATGACTATCATTGAGAGACCATTTGACTCACTGGGCTCGTTCTTCTTGACACAAACCGACTTGACGCTTCCCTTGTGACCAGAGAAAGTGGTCAGGAGTGTCTCCCCAACCACATCCCATAGACACAGTTGCTGGTCCCCTGAGGCAGTCACCTGATATCAATGTTTAGGAGAGGGAAGTTAACACGTAAGTAGCTTACGATGGGCTCAATACTGACATTAACAACAAGTACATTGAGTGACTCACAAGTTGTGTGCCTCCAGGCAACCAAGCAATATCAAACACTGCATTTCTGTGGGCTTCAAATTCTGAGACAAAGAAACAGCTTCAATTAATAAGATTTCAAACTTAGTAATAGCAGTACTGGTATGATGGCAAGTCCAGGGTTTCTTTTACGATTTTGCGCAAGTGGGTGAAAATTTGCGCTCTGTGTTAAGGGGGTGATTGACTGGTGTAAGTAGGACATTTACTTGCTGGTAGAAAAATTACCTGCCAACCCACGCTAAAAGAAACACTGGTAAACCATGTACTCATAACTCGTACTGTACACGAGTATTTTAATCGTACTGGAAAGTTTAGACTGTTTGAGGTCCGATAGTTTTCTCCCTGTGTCGTACAGTCCTACAATTCCCTCCTCGTCTGCCACAGCCAGCAGGTTACCATTTAGACCAACTACGCTGAACTTACACGCCAGAGGAGGAATGTATTCCTGCGAACAAAAAGAAGACCCAGTAGGTGATTGTAGACCAAAGGTTAAAGCTCAATTAACTTACGTCGTCTGGTCCATAGAACAGTAGATTGTCTCCCTTGAGGCATTTAAAGTCAGACAGAATCCAAAGGAGATCATTCCCACCTGTGTGTGAAGTTGATGGACATTTATACAATACATCAAAACTAAAAAACATTCAATGTGAACGTTGCTAGGATTGCCAGGAAAAGGAAAAGCGCGAAAAAGCGAAGAAACAAGAAATTCGGCGAGTGCATAACTCCAATCCGTTACAACTTCATTCACATGTACTGTTTTAAGCAATTTTTTGTTTTGTTTTTGTGCTTTTCCGCAAATCCTTCTGTAACTTTTATAAATTTTTTGCAAGGTATGTATTGTGTTTGTGATGTTTTCCCTTACAGTGTTGAGCAATCATGCAAGTGTTGGATGTGTGAGTGGATGATTGTGAATTCTTCTCAGTTCATTTTTACCCAACTTGTGTTTTGATTCTAAAATCATTATCAACAGTAGGCCACTCGACTGTACATGTTAATGACGTTGTAACGGATTGGAGTTATGCACTCGCCGAATTTCTTGTTTCTTCGCTTTTTTGTGCTTTTCCTTTTCCTGGCAATCCGCAACGTTCACATTGCAAATGTTTTTTAGTTTTGATTCCCTTTCTTTTTCATTACAGTAGTACATTAATGATAAGATAAATGTGACATTGATTAATAATTATTTGTTTTTGTCCTGTAATCTTGTTGAAGATAATAATAAGTGGTTGTTGGACAGAAGTATATTATACGTCTCGATCCCAGGCCGCACTTCACTCAGGGAATTGAGGAGTTAGCCTCCTTCACCGGCCTTCTTTTCTCAATAATGAAAGTGAAATACCTAAGAGGAACATCAAGAAGCAAGAAGTTCAAGAAGAGAAGACAGGAATGGAATAAACATTATTATTTTATTCAGTCTAATTTTTAGGGTGCATGGAAAAGCAGGACACGTACACGGACACCGGACATGGACACGGTCGCAAAGATCTAGTCCAAAACGGGTGCATGGAAAAGCTGGACACGGACACGGACACCGGATATGGACACGGACATGAACTTTTTTTACACATAGACTACTTTGTGCGCATGCGCGTTCAAGCCACATGGTGATAATAATTATAGTAGTTATAATTATCTTCTTGAATCCGGGCTCAAAATGAGTAAATAGTCCCATAGTCATCGTTTCTGACTCTAACAACAACATTGGTGAAGTGAAAAAACGATCAGTATCAAGGACACCCTGCCCACCCTCTCTCTAGAACTCTCCCTTTGGTAGCTCTGAGCATGAATTGTCTGCTCCATCTGCTTCATCACAACGGAATGTGTACTCTGTTGGAATAAGTGCTCTGTATGCCACTTTTGGTCACAATTCAGTTGGAGTTTATTCTCCAATTTCTGTTAACAGTGTGCAAGGTCCTCTTTCTGGGCCACCCCCACTATACCATCCATCTCGATCTCCTCAGCACTCAGTGGGTCAACTATTTCGGATTCTTTTTTCGAACTCTAGGATCTCCAGGTGTCAAGGCTGCCGTGGAAAAATTGATCACACTCTTGATGATCTTGTTATTCAGCACAAAGAACATGTTCTCTTTCAGAACCCTCATACTGGGCGATGGGAGATGTCACATGACTTAAGAAACACCTACTACCATGCTAAATGTTCTTGCGTTACTTTGAAGCACCCATATTTCTCCTAGACTCGCCAGCCAGCCCTTCCTCGGGGTAAGGCACAACTCTCAGATAGGCAATCCACCAGTCCCTTACCCCGAGGAAGGGCTGGCTGGCGAGTCTATATTTCTCCCCAGCTGAATTAATAATGGACAAAGAATTGCTTCAGCCTTGTCATTTGGATTTGCTTGTCATTTGGATTTGCTTTGTACTGAGTTTGGTCTGAATTTGTAACTTCGAGTTTGTATGTCGTTTGTGTGTAACATAAAACTACAGATCACTGCATTGGTTAAATATTATACTGTACGGACCAGTAAAAAAATTGCTACACGTATTATGAACTATTGAAAGCCAGTCATCAACTCTTTAATTTTATACAACTCTTCTGGGAAAGAAGTGTAACCGCAATGACTTTTACTGGCCATGCTAGTACATATAATCAGGCACGTTTATGATTTTTTGTGTTCATAAATTTAAAGCATGCACCTTTGGGATAAAGATCCATTATGGTATTCTGTGGCTGGCAATTACGAGCTATCCTGGTCTTACCATAATTGTGATCACAAATTTAGAATAATAATTATTAGGATAAGATCGCTATATAGGAGCTAGAAATTATAGTGTGCTATCCCATGTCTTATGCCAGATCATGATGGTCTAATAGTTCCCCTTGTCAGATCACCAACACCATGATAATGTGTTCCTATAGCATTGTTGTCATTAATGACCACACTTTCACATCTGTTCATTTATACATACATGTGCATGTAGCTGTTTGGTTGCATGTGGGCCGGCTTCTAAATCACATAGAAACTTCCCAAGCATGCATTTTATCATGAGTCTCTAGCCAGATTTTTTCAAGGATATATGAAGTAGGTTAGTTTAAAGTTAAAGTGCAGTCAACCAAGACCACTAATTGCACACAGTTGTGTGGTCACTGTTGATCTCACTTCATTGTAATAGTTGTGACACAGCCACAAGTGCCACATGGGATATATTTGCTCAGTAGTGACGCAGGTCACGAGGGCAAACGGCACTACTGAGTCCAACATGCGCATGAGTGAAGCTGTGTAACATGATTTATTGCATTCCTTTCAGTGTATGTACATCACCCTTTTATAAGACACAAGTTGCTTGTGTGGTTTGCTGTGCATGCACCAGACATTATGGATATACCGCATAGCGAGTAATGAACTACCCATTTGTTTCATATTTCGTATACAGCTCAGGATAGTGACGTTGAACCTATTGTGGTAGAATCATTGTTGGCAGAGTTGAGTGCTAGAAGTAGCTATAGCAACGGAGTCAGCTCAAGATCAATTGTAACAACTAAGATCATACATATACACTAAACGACAAGAGAGACACACAGGCCTTTTTACAACAAAGAATCTATTGTCAGGCTCTGCTCCACAGGAAGTAATAAACCTACTTAACATTCCTAACAGAAACCCTATATATATATTGTATAGCGGGTAATTTTCGTGGGGTAAAAAATACGTTTAACTCGAAAAACGGTGGTATTCGTGAGTAAAATTTCGTTTAGTCTCGTGGCTGCATTCCTACGTTCCGGTAAGCCACGCCTACGTTAAAATTTCCTGGAGGTCAGCTTGCCCATGCACGAAAATAATAAATATTTTACTCCCACAAAAATTACCCGCTATACAGTAGCTACAGTACAAATTAGTAAATGACAGAGTAAACGATGTTACAGTACACATTATAAGTGCACACACATAATTTAATAATAATAACAACAATAATTTTGTATGTAATAGTTGTGGCACAGACAAATGCATGAGTGTCACATGGGTTTGGGCCTACGTCACTACCGATGCATGAGCCAATTATACATATACATCTAATGTCAAATCTGTGTGTGTGCCTCCTCCATGTACAGGCACTGTGAGAAGGTGCACGTAATACAGTGCTCCATGATTATCGACTATAGAGATATCAGAACAGAACCCTCAGATCAGCTTTATCACTAATGTGTGGTTGTGTATGTTGTGTTTTGTACAATGTGTGTTGAACAAGAAAAAAATCGTTTAACCTATATAGTTCAGTGAAACGCTCTCTCTGCATGCATGATTGTTTTATTCTTGTATAGTCTTTTCGCATTCAGTGCATGGTACAATCTTGACACATACACACAGAATATACTGGCCACTCTATAGTTATAAATGCTAATTATTATGATTATTATGGCCTATGCATGAATGACTCTATAAAACTATAAATGGCATAATTATGCTCATGCATGCGTGCACGTACTCTCAAGTTTGTGAACTCTTTTATGTGACACTATAGCTATAATTATAGATCTATACAGATTTGCAGATGTTTTGTAAATTAATACCTTGACGGTATCGTTAATGAAACAGAGCACATGCAGTACCTCAGTACCTCAATATGTAGATCATGTAACAAACAGTTTGAACAATGTGATACTAAAACACAAATTTATTGTGGTTTGAAATAAGTACGCAGAGAAGGCATACATTTGCTACAAGTCATTGCAATTCTCTTAACAACCAGAGTTCCTGCCAGCTGGTGATGGCCCACAAGTTGAGCTCAGTTTTTCACTTTCTTTGTGCTCTGTTTGGCCGACAACATGAGCTTCCTCTTACAACTACTGAGGGCGGAGACATGAGTGGGCGGAGTATCTTGTGCCAATGTTTGGGGGAGCTAGGTTCTTAGAGTCTGTTTTAGATGGAGTAATCGTTGGTATAGTAGGGGTAGCGATGTTACTTATTGTCATGTCTTCGTGATTAAGGGTTGCTTTTGAATTAGTTGTAGAGGCGAAATTTGAGTTGTGTAGGTCATTGCAGAGGAGATTGTGGGTTGAATTCGTGAATTTAGTTGAAGAGAGCCCCTCAGAGTTCCTGATTTTGTCTCACGGTTTTCGGATTCCACGGGTTTTGAGTAATACAGTCAAGTCTGTTTTGTACTGGAGGGAGTGAGGGTGTGATTGTTAGGGGGAGTCTCAGTGGACAGTTGTGCTTCTAGAATCCTTTTTTGAGCCTTCAAATGCTCTGTGTGAGTAAAGATACGGTTTATGGGAACTTAAAGTTACTTTAGTAATTTTAGCATTTTTAGATTTTTCAGGGGGCGGATTTGTAGCAAATTCATTGGCCCAAAGATGTACAGTGGTTTTCCTTACCTTTGCAGGCTATACTGCAAGAGCACTGCAACCACAATGTAGTAAATATAGTATTTTGGTTGGCTTCTTTATGATTGTTAGTAACAAGCCAACAAAATTACTTGCTATGGCCTGCAAAATTCAAACTGTATATAACTGGTTTTAATTTAGCAATTTCAAAACTGCCAAATTAGTGGACCTAATTGCTGTAGTAGCCTAAGACGTCAAATTAAAAATCGCCAAATTCTAATAGCTCACTCGCCAAATAATTATAATAGCCGCTAAATGTTCCAGGTGTCTCATATTTTGTCTGACTGAAGTGATGGTAGCTCTGATGGTAGCTCAGCTAACTTGTTGCTTGGTTCATTGTGGCTAAATGATATGAGCTAAAACTTGTATGCATAGCTATAGGGAGCGGAGGGCCTATATTTACTAGGCTCAAAATTGGATATTTCCGAAAGCAGCTTGTTGACCTCAAGCATTATAATTATAGAAGGAGTGCTGTGAAAGTAGAGCCCTTGAGTTGTGTGAAAAGTCTGCAATAGCCAGTATTTTACCCATCATTGATTTTTGTGATGTGTGGGTGGACTAAAATAACACAGACAGGTAATCAGTACATTGTGGTTGCAGTGCTCTTGGAGTATAGCCTGCAAAGGTATGGAAAACCACTGTACAAGTATGAGTTTTAAGGTTGAATGGAAAGTTTGGAGTCAGATACAGATGAAAAAAGGGCTTAGCATACTCTCAAAAGTACATTTTTATTAGAAAAAAAGTTTTTTTTAAAGAGATTCATACTCCTGTCTGGTTTAAAATGCGTTTATTATTATATAGCGGGTACTTAATTTAGCGTTAATTACTAAAATTAGTACCCGTATAATAATAACTACTAATAGCTGTCTACTCCAACGTGGAAAGAAAACCCAGGCTGGAAACGGTTGAGCAATTGTCTTTAATACTAAAAAAACTGCTGCTGTTTGAACTTGCACGTTGGCCTCTAGCTACAGGCGCCCTTTATTCGAGGTACATATTTACAGCTGAAGCGATTCTGTACCAGGAACAATGGAAAAGGGTCACTACAATAAAAAGCTAGAATTGTTTGTTGCTGTTAGCTGACTCTGGGATCCTACTCCAGGAGCCATACTTCTCTGGCACTCCAGGCTTCTTTGCTGTTGATCCTAGTCCACAGTGCATGTCTAAAACTCTGTTCTCAAATGTTTCAGCATGCCTCCTGTCTGGTTTAAGCTCCTGAGTTGCTATATGTTAGACAGCTCAGTCATGCACTGCATTATATCACTCTTTTGGTTTCTTCATAATCATGCCACCAGCCGAGGGGTTGAACTTTAGTGCTCTAGATAAGTCCATGTACTGAGAAGGAATTAACATCTAAAATGAGTATGTACTCTGGACACCAATATTGCACAGAGTCGTGCTATTCTTGCACTTTAATTAACGGTGGTTACAAGTGTACAGTTTGCAGGTACAACATGCACATCTATATACATGTATAACTGATCACTGGAGACGGGTTGTCAAGCAATATACCAATTAGCTACTAACACTACTAACATGTAGTACATGTAACCAGAAGTATGTGACTACATGTACAACAAGAAGGAAAACACGTACCATTTCAGTAGCAAGCTACGTACACCACACCGAAAATATAATTATTGTAGCCTATTAAAATAAATGTGTTTAAAACAATCCTAGCTTTAATAGATCACAGTAAAAGGT
>NC_087384.1:1879149-1903183 GCF_963675165.1 Halichondria panicea
GTAACACAGGACTGGATGTCTGGAGCTAAGAGAGATTCTACTGTCTATATGACTCATCAGCTTGCAGCAACACAAAATGAGTAGGCAGGCCGGGGCAGTCACTTCAACCAGTTCCTTATATAATACTGAGAAGCTACACGCTTATTTCAGACTTCTCTGAATAACTAGTAACGAATAACTTTGTCTGTAAAATTTATATTGAAAACTCATGTAAAAAAACTTGCCTGACTCAGCAATATTTTTGCTCCCGTGATGTTGTCCAACCTTAAATGTTTGGGAATATCACGTGACCAGTGACTTCCGCTCTAGACATTGGAGATGCAAGAACTCTGAAAACCGCTGTATCTATGGTTTTAGGTTCATTTTGTGGAAGATTCTGTGTTCCTAGACCTCTAGTTCTCGATGCATGTCAATTCTGTTTCACCATAGCACTAGAAGGTACTTCCGCTCTAGACATTGCAAGAACTCTGAAAACCGCTGTAGTGTAGAAAGAGGGATTGGAAACGGGATCACGTGGGCTTATAAAGTGTGTGTAATAAACGCAAAGGCCAGTGGACAATCCAGGCTGCTTCGTATATTACGAACAGCGCATCAAAGAAGTTGAGCACTCCTCCTTCACCCCCCTTGTCTTCTCAGCTACAGGAGGTATGGCAAACGAAGCCACTGCTTTCTATAAAAGACTTGCCTCATGTCTAGCAACGAAATGGGACCAATCATATAGCTCTACCATGTCCTGGCTACGTTGCCGCTTGACATTCTCGTTCCTCCGCTCGGCCATCCAATGCATACGTGGTGCAAGATAAGCATTGGCCATGCCCTAAAGCAACCACCTATGGACTTGGCCAACTCTGAACTTAGCTTTATTTAATTTTTCTGTACACTTTCCCTATAGGGTTGGAGAATGAATACCTGGACGACTGGGACACTGGGAAAAATCTGTTTCTGGCCGTAAGGAGCTTATTAAGTGCACTGGATGCTGTAGTGATGCCACAAGGACTGAAGTTCAGAGTCACAGTCAGGTACGTATATACAATGTGTATTGTAAACCTAAAACTCCCCTCGTCCCTTTGCAGTCAAATCATTCATTGACATGGTAGGGGACCTGTTCATCCTCCCTGACGCAAGTGCCTTTCTGAGTGAGCGAATCGGCTAGAACCCTCTCAAAGTGTTTAACTACATTTCTATTTGATGCACATAATTATTTTTGTACGTGTGATCAAACAACCATAATTATAATTATGAATCGAATCAACTATAATACTGAGAGTATAAGAGTGTGAATACACAATACGCTAACGTGATCAAGCTATTAAATTGTATTTCCCTCGTAAATCATCCATTCATAGCTACAACTTTGTTGCTAAAGTCAGTGCAGTTACATGATGCTGGCACTGCTAAATATCTTGAATCCTTCGTAGCAACGGGATATAAAGGTTGAGTAATCTAATCGGGAGTGATACAAACTGATAGGGTAACACAGTGCAAAACTCACAAAAGTTTTAATTCCAAGTTTTTTGGGCTAAACCTTGTTCAAATTTAAAATAGCGTTGAACATCCAATGTTGTGACGTCCAATCTGACCGGGACCCATCAACATTTCTAACAGCTCGGAAGGTATTGCCGATACCGCTGTTGAGGGGAGGTTGGACTTCTGTAAGAAGGCAGAGAGATTGCCACGAGACAGATCGTCAGCTAAATCATTATCAATACCACGAATATGTTCAGGAATAAGGTTGAAGCTGTAGTTAGCTTCGAAAAAACGCAAACAACAGAGCAAATGCATCATCTGTCTGTCCCTGCAATCGAATTTTCTTTTTTTTCTTTTAAGTGCTGTGACTACTGCCATATTGTCACACCGAAAGAGGACGTTATCCCCTTGCCAACAACCACCCCACAAGGCTGCTGCAATGATGATGGGGAGCATTTCTTTGGTTGCAATGTTTTCAGCGGCATAACTTTCATATAGGACCCACGGGATCTGAAACCAGTGATGCCTGGTATATGCACCACAGCCCCAGGAACCTGAAGCATCCGACGTAACAATCTCTGATGGAATTGTGGTGCTAGAGAACAGAGTGATTCCATTGCGAACTACCTCGTTTAAGCGGATGTGATGATGATTATGGGGCTTGGATAAACCCCCTACAGCAGTGTAGATACGCCTTAAAAATGCCATTCAGAACTCATTTGCAGCGATCTTTCAGTTGCAGCGAATGCTGTTTGTCGCCCCCAGTAACCATGCCTGCGCACTAGTGCCTACAGCTATTGCAGCGGTACGCATGCGCACGATTATAAGTTATACCGTATAATTATACTATAATGAGTTTAACATGCATAGTTACAGTCAATCACAGCAGACGGAGTGGAGGAATGAGCTTGGTAGTTTCTAGTGAACATAATGCGACCAAATCTGTCAATTCAATTGTCAAGTCAATAGTGTTTTTCCAAGGAACTGAATCTCCACAACCATACAAAGAGAGGCAGTGTGTGACTATTAGGCATATCGCATATCACACCCCGCAATGAAGCAGGTTAGTTATAGAACATCCTTTTACAAATTCTCATTTTTTCCGCATGCAATCACAATATGGAATAGACTGGTTAGCCACAAGGACTTTACTTTAGTAGACTGTACTAGTATAAGTTCTTTTAAGTCACATCTGTATTCACATCTAGTTGACATGTTGTAACTATTAAAACGTATGTTATAGGACTCACTTCACCCTAGCTTTTTAGCTATTTGTGTATCCTTGCAATTAATTGCTAAATCTTTCATAAAAAATAAAAAAAATAAAAAAATAGGCTAACTTCATTAATTACCACCTTCATTTGTGCAAAGGCGGCTAAGGTGGCAAGATTGTTACATATTATTCTTGTGATCCTTTACCCATAGGATCAGGAATGGAAAAGGGTGAGCAAATCCAAAAAACAGTTTACATAACTCAAGTTATGCTAAATGTTTACTGATCTTTACCTAATCAATGATAATGATAATACTGTATACAAGCCAGCCATGTTGCAGTGTACGTGTATGTGTAGAGTCAACTCTAGATCTATCAAGCTTTTCTCTCGTTTTACAAGTGCTTTGAGCTCTGGGACTGCACAGGCAAGAAGGTTGAGGCTTCCCTCAGCTGCAGCAAAGCCTAATACAGTGATCGCTGGCGTCTTTTCTGCAATTCAGCCTGCATTTCACAGCCATCTGCTAGCTACAAGACAGCTCAGCTACGGTGAGATGCCAATCAGTGACCAGTTGTGTATGCTCAGACTTTGATAAGTGTGTGTAGCTGCTCATGAAACATCACACAATGCAGACAATGTAGAACATGATCAATTTATTGAGGCTGTGAAAACAGAGTTGAAAACGGGTGATGGGTACGTAAAGGATCGGCAATTGTCCTTCCTTTCCTCAATAACCAGTGACGTATCAGATGTTACGGTTCAACTACTGAAGAAACTGAACTCTGAAACGAACCGTGAGCTTATTTTAGCACTTTTAAAATGTGCCGTAATTTGAATTACAGTGTCTGGAGCCGAGGTGTACGACTTGGCAGTTGCTGTGTTTCAATCCAGAGACCGACTCACAGATGCTGGAAATATTGCAACTACACTGTTTGAATACAGTGGAGAACTTGGCGACTCAAACGCTTCGTACACCTTTGCACAATTGCTAAGAACAGGTGACTATTAAGCCATTCATGAATAGATTCCATGTTACCTCGATTGTTGAATGACTGCAGGGCAAGGAGTGTCTCCAGACGTAACAAGAGCAGGCCAAATAATGACAGAGCTCTCAATGAAAGGCCACCCATATGCTCAGTTCACACTCGCTGGAATGTACTACAGTGGTATGGGGATGGAACAAAACTTCAATAGGGCATTCACGTTATACAAAGTAAGCTCAACAAACAATAATCACTATAATTATATCTGCTCTGTTTTGTTTAGGTGAGCTCTCAAAACTTTATTCCTGAGGCTTACAACATCTTAGGTGAGTCCATGGGGTGTGTGTTTACTCAATCAGCCCACTGATCTCATTATCAGCTTATTAGCACTACATGTACTTGAGCTAAGTGGCTAAAGGACTTAAAGTACAAGCTTGGGCAGTGAAGGGAGTGGCTACTAAGCTCAAGGGAGACATAGTAGTATATAGTGAAGAATTAGGTCCCTATAGAATTTGGACCGTATCTCCCCTTGTACTATAGGTATTCAGTTCAAATAAACTCTATATGATTCCTCAATAGTTTGGCTAATTGCTGTTTCAGTGGTGAACAAATTTGAGCTGATTTGAGCTTGTTTAATAAATAGAGTGCGAGATTCTGTAAAGCTTGGGAACAATTACGCTGGCCGTTCGACAGCTAATCTGTTGTTGATTCTATGCATTCCATTCTCACCACAGACTAGTAATAGCGAGTCGTCTCGTCTACATATAGGTTCACTGCACACTAGCTTAGTGTAGTTGCTTCGGCACTACATATACTAAAATTGGAACGATACAGAGAAGATTAGCATGGCCCCTGCGCAAGGATGACACGCAAATTCGTGAAGCGTTCCACATTTTTCCCTTTTGATTCCCTTTCAAATAATAATAACAGGTTGCTTTAGTCTTTGGTGACATGATGAATGTTTTGTCCATTTTCTTGTATAAACTATGCTAGTTTTAATCATGCTAAAGATATGTAGATATGTATGAGAATATTATATACACAAAAATTGTTGTTCAAAAGCATTTAAAACGAGAGTTAGAGAGCTTTTTCTAGCATCAAACATGCACTAGCAGCACTTGTAAGCTAGCATTTTTGTGGTAAAATGTTCTATAGGAAACCTTGTATGTGCTCCAGCAAGCTGACTGTTAATAAAATGTGTGCTTATGCTACTCTACATTGCAGGGGAGATGTACAAGAATGGGCAGGGTGTTGCTGAAGATATGACTGAAGCTGTAGCCTGCTACAAAAAAGGAGCAGAACTGGGTACAGTCCATGCATAACATATTAAATTGTCAGCACTATAGCTTCTTTCAATCACATCTTTCACAAAGCCACCATGCACAATTAACTGACTCCTTTAGGTGACCCTATGGCCCATTTGTCCCTGGGTGTGTGCTACACTCACGGTAAGGGTGTGGAGGAGTCCATGCTCAAAGCATTTGAGCACCATACTGAAGCAAGCAAATCAGGTATTTATATAGTAGACCTATACATAATTTCACTTAGCTGCAGATATTCATGCACCGGTGTGTCTCACAAATTTCAGGTCACCCCATTGCTCTCTACAACCTGGGAGGACACTACTTTGCTGGTAAAGGAGTGGAGCAGAGCTTTGAGAAAGCATCTGAGAGTTTCCAACAAGCAGCGAACATTGGATTTGCACCAGCTCAGGTATGCCTTATATATAGTTCAGGCTGCATTGTCAAAATTGCCTCTATACACAGTACCTGTTCAAAGATTATATGCTCTAGACCCATATATGACTGCATTCCTGTTATTTTGCCTTATATATATATACATGCATGTGCAGGTAAACCTTGGCAACATGTACTACAATGGTCTGGGGGTAACCAAGGACAAAGCCAAGGCTAAGGAACTGTACAAACTGGCAGCTGACAGAGACAAGAATGCAAAGGCACTTCTCGAAGAGATTGAGGCAGAAGAGAAGAAAGAAGGAGGAAACAGTTAGGACAGATTCTGAATTATTATGATTTATATGCATGCCATACCTTGCATTAATTCTTTAATTTCTGGGCATTTGAATTAATAATCATGACTCAATTATGCAAATAAATGACCTGCAATGATGATAATAATAATTATAGAAAATTAACTATGCATAATTATATATATAATTATATATGCTGAGTCTGCCTGTTTTAGTTCTCCCAAAATCACATGATGTCATCTTTCTTTCCCGACATAGCTCCAAGATAATGCCTGTGAGCCGTCTCGTGTGAAAGGAGAGAGAGGGAGAGTCACCAGGCTAGTTACTGCACTGGTCAGCTCTTCAGTATTCGGGGTCTACACAGGGGGGAAAACTATCACTTCTCACTTTACAGCAAGGTGATATATAAGCTGTGTGCACATGATAACCTAGATGTGCAGAACAAATTACCGAGTTGAGTGACACTAAAAATGCTTGTATCCACAGTATTGTCTGTTTACCTCAAGGTCTGCCAAGTGTCTTGCAATGTTGTACATGTTACTGAACAGTCCGCCATGCAATAGCTGCCACTAGTAAGTCTCAGCTGAAAGGTGGACTGTGAGGCTCTGTTAGGACTGTGGAACGAACAAACTGATATTAGAGTGGAGCTATTATGAGATGCTACATCCTTTATTCATTTATTCAGGACATGTATAGGAGGGGGAGTAGCAGCTGACGTCGCTGGGAGAAGTGCGGTGGGTGAACAACCAATTCGACGAGAAGCTGCCTATAATAATTTGTGATTTATCAAGTATTATGCGTCATTATAGTTTCATACCATGAAATTGGGAACAAACTGTGTGTCGGGTGTTCCCTTTCTCTTCTTCGCAGGAGCCCCCCCAGTCACCTGGCCTGGTATCTGGACGTACATGTGTAATTTTGTGGGATGTATAACTTTATAGTTGTTCTCACCACACATGCAGCTAGGTATCTTCTGCCCACCTGACGTGCTAGCGACCTGTAGCTAATGTAGATTATACAATAATAGTGTTGTGCCAGACAACTGCACTGTCCAGACAACTGCACTGTACATGTATTCAGGTTTGAAGTGAATGGTAATTACAGCACTCACTGGTGGGGGAGAAGTCCTTGGCTTGTGATAGCCACAGGTGCATCGGATGGCCCTCCCCAGCACATCCACGTTGCTAGCGTTTCTGTGATTGGGGCACCTCTCGACTTCTTTGGATACAAGATCCCACTTGGTGCCTTTCCTATAGGCCTCTCTCCTCTCCCGAACGGTTTACCAGTAGCTAATTCCTTCATCTTCGACGTCCAATAAGAGTCTGAGTGACCTTTATGGGTACTAGCCATCTTACAGAACGAATTGAGAACAGAATGAGAACAAGTTCACTGAGAAAAGTGCTGCTGTTCTCGTGCTAGATCTACTTAACACGCATGCGCGTTCTTATTTGTTCCAATTTTGTTTCAATTTTGTTCCAATTTTGTTTCAATTGTTTCAATTTTTGTTTCAATTGTTCCAAACGTTCCAATTGTTCCAATTCACGGGGAACCGCAGCACAAGGAAGGGCGCTAATCGCTAATCTTCCTCATGAAGGGGGAAAAGGGGGAAAAGAGGGGGGGGAAAAGAAAAAGGAGGAAGGAGAAGAAGAAAAGAGGTTCACCTAGGTAGCAAGCAACCAACCTTTGTACCTTGAATTGAAGAAATGGAAACTGCTCTGACGGCGGAAGGGACTAGAGCATGCCAGCGACAGGAGAATGATTGGAGGTAGATGTGAACAAGCCTATAGCTAGGCCTATTAATAATAACATTGTTAATAACATCGGTAACAAATCACCGTGACCTGACCTGACCCTATACAATAATTATGGTAACCAATGGTATATTATAATTATCATTTCGTAACAATTTAAACAGTAGACAAGTCATGACATTGTAAAGATCAGAATGTTTTCGGTTTGAGTCTCCTGCATTATGGGGAACAGTTCGTGAATGTCTGTACATGTTTACTACCACCTCTATACATAAGTTTTACACTCCTTGTTGCGTTTGGCACCGACAGAAAGAAATTTTGTCAGATTCTTTGGCCTAGGACTTAAAATCGCGTACGATTTCAATAAACGACTTGCCCTGCAAAAGATAAACCATTGGTGACAAAAAATATGTACTTGCGACCCTAACGTACTGTCTATAATAACGAGACCCTGAGGCTGTGAGTGGGTGTGGGAATGTATTACATTCCTCACATGTAATTTTCTCTGAGCTGAGAGCACCCACTTCTCTCAGTCCTTTGCTTACAGACAGATTCACTCCAGACCTATAATTATGCACAAAAAATCATGCATACACACTAGTAAGTTAATTACCTGAGCAGTGCAGTGCAAGCTCCCCAACACCACCAGCTGCTGTGTCTCAGTCATATAAGGACATCAGCTGTCCCCATGAAATCCTCTATAGAGTGTAATATTACAGTGAACAATCAAAATCAGCAAACACTTACGTGAAGGTTTCGAGGGTTTGACATACAGCAGTTCCTCACGGTCTTAATCAGATGTGGAGGGTCAGAAACTTCCCTCATCAGTGAAAGGATTTGGCACCTTGTATATATACCAGCTCAAAATCGTGAAGTTTGATCAACGCCTGTTGACAGAATTACCACCCAAAGTACCTCCTAGAACCTTATTAGAGCAAATTAGGTAAGCATACCTTACGTCTCAAGCCTGCCTCCCAAAAAGGCTCATGGAGAAGATCACCGAGATATTCCCACAAAGGAGTTGCGCATGGGGAAACTGGAGCTTGTTAAAGAGGCGCTGATCATGAACACCATCCTAGTTCGGGAGAGGATGGCTCACTATCGGACAGAGAACGCTCAAAAGCCAGCAGCACCTCACGTAGTAATCTACTCAGTTTTTATAAACATAAACATTCCTCAGATTCCGAGTCAGAGGAATCTTAACTCTTGTTGCACCAAATTAGTTTGTTGGTGTGAATTCCTTGTTGCATGTTTGTTGCAGATCTATTACACATCATTCTATCATTAAATGCACAGTGACACACACAATGGAAATGTATGTTATTACTTACTCCTGAGAAAGTGGCTGAAAATGAGTATAATTATTATGTACTTACATGTAGGTATTGTTTTTACTATTCCAAGGGGATTTGATCAGGGCTGGGAGTACTGAGGAGTCAAAGCTCGAGCAGATGAACTAAGAGGAGTCAAAGGGATTGTAGCTCGAGCAGACGGACTGAGAGGAGTCGAAGGGGTCGTGGCTTGAGCAGACGGACCGAGAAGAGTCGAAAGGATTGTGGCTCGAGCAGACGGACCGAGAGGAGGAGTCGAAGGGGTCGTGGCTTGAGCAGACGGACCGAGAAGAGTCAAAAGGATTGTGGCTCGAGCAGACGGACTGAGAGGAGTCGAAGGGATTGTGGCTCGAACTCTTCCAGGTGACCCTATATGGCCCATTTGTCCCTGGATGTGTGCTATATACACTCACGGTAAGGGTGTGGAGGAGTCCACGCTCAAAGCATTTGAGCACCATACTGAAGCAGACAAATCAGGTATTTAAAGTAGACGTATACACAATTTCACTTAGCTGTAGATATTCATCACCAGTGTGCATGTCTCCGAATTTCATGTCACCCCATAGCCTCCTTCACCGGCCTTCATAGTCCCTAAGTGAAGTGGGAAGTGCGGCCTGGGATCGAGGCTAGTCACCCCATTGCTCTCTACAACCTGGGAGGACACGTCTACTTTGCTGGTAAAGGAGTGGAGCAGAGTTTCGAGAAAGCATCTGAGAGTTCCAACAAGCAGCAGATATTGGATTTGCACCAGCTCAGGTATGCCTAGTTCACTGTACACTGCATGTACCTGTCCAAAGATTATGTATTCCTGTTATTTTGCCTTACGCAGGTTTACCTTGGCAACATGTACTACAATGTTACCCATGGACAAAGCCAAGGCTAAGGAATTGTACAAACTGGCAGCTGACAGAGATAAGAATGCAAAGGCACTGCTCAAAGAAATTGAGGCAAAAGAGAAGGAGGAAACAGTTAGGGGGCAAACAAAGGGGGGGAAAGAAGAAGAGGAAGAAAAAGAAAAGAGGTTCACCTAGGCAATAAGCAACCCTTTACCTGTGAAATTTGAATGCAAGAAATGGAAACTGGCCCAATGAAGAGAATAAAACATGCAGAGAGGATAGAAAGAAATCTAGCTAGGCCTATTATTGTTATGAAATCATCCACAATCCTATCACCAAATCATTAATTTGTACAAAATAATCATTTGTACTGATTTACGAAAACATAGACATTGAAAAGATAATTATGAGTCAGTTTGAGTCTCAGTCGTTTGTTCTCTTGAAGGACCAGCTCGAACACCCTGCAAAAGATAATTATTACTATAGCGACTGTATTATAATTATTCCTCACATGTCATTTTCAATCCTTCTGAGCTGAAAACCATATTGTGTGAGACTTCTCCTACTCCATGCACTTCTCCCTGTCCATGCACCTTGAGAGCTTAATTTGCTTACAGATTCACTCAAGACCTACGTAGATGCACAAAAACTCAGTACATACACACTAATAAGTTAACCTGAGCTTGCGCTCCTCAAACACCCAGCTGCTGTAGATAGAAGGACATCAGCTATCCCATGAAATCTTCTTAACATTGATCTATAGAGTGTAACATTACAGTGAATAATCAAAATCAGCATGCACTTACGTGAATGTTTCGAGTGTTCGTCATAATTATGTGGAGAACTTCCTTCATCAGTGAAGGGATTTGCGTATACCAGCTAAATTGTGTTAACAGAATTACAATCCAAAGTAGCTCCTAGAACCTATTATTGTTATTTTTGCGATCTGGATATGTACTCGAGCCAGTTGAATTGTAGTGGTGACGCAAGCGGGGCACAAGCGTGGACACTGGCTGAAATCTATTACATTACAGTGAATAATCAAAATCAGCATACGTGAATGTTTCGAGTGTTCGACATCCAGCAGTTCCTCACGTCATATGTGGACGGTCAGAAAAAAGTAGAAACTTCCTTTATCAGTGAAGGGATTTGCGTATACCAGCTCAGAATTGTGTTGACAGAATTAACATCCTAAGTACGTAGCTCCTAGAACCTATTATTGTTATTAGAGCAAATTATAATTAACTGAGCATACCTTACGTCTTGCAGAAGTAGATCAAGTTTGTTGGATACAGTTGCGATCTGTTTCGGATACGTACTCGAGCCAGTTGTATTGTAGCGGTGACGCAAGCCATGTCTTTTAGAAGTAGATCAAGTTGGTTGGATACAGTTGCGATCTGTTTCGGATACGTACTCGAGCCAGTTGTATTGGAGCGGTGACGCAAGCCATGTCTTTTAGAAGTAGATCAAGTTTGTTGGATACAGTTGCGATCTGTTTCGGATATGTACTCGAGCCAGTTGTATTGTAGCGGTGACGCAAGCCATGAAGTCCCCCCGGGGCACAAACGTGAACACTGGCTGAAATCTATTACACATAATTTTAGTTAAATGCACAGTGACACACACAATTGACATACCTTACTCCTGAGAAGGTGGCTAAAAATTAATGTGTATAGTTATGTATCATGTCTTGGCTTGTTGCTCTATTGGACAAAAACAAAATTAATGATTACAATTAATTATCATTATCTATGGTGAACTTACTGAGTTTCCACTCCTCTCGCTTAGAGGCTAACCAGTCCTCTTTTGAAACCCCTGCTGTTTTGGGGCAGTAGCGCTGGCCGCGAAATTGCGTGTGCCCCCCAGTGGACACACCATCACCACACTGCCCACACGAGTACTGTTTTCGGCCTGTAAACAGACAATAAAATGAATTAGTTTGTGCTATAGACATAATAAAATGAAATTTAGTTTGTGCTATTGACATACCGCTGGCTGTTGTAGGTGGCCCTGTCGAGGATTTTCCAGCCTTACGGTGACGCCATATGGTGGTTCTAGACAGTGACATACCGCTGGCTGTTGTAGGTGGCCCTGTCGAGGATTCTCCAGCCTTACGGTGACGCCATATGGTGGTTCTAGACAGAGGTGGAGGAGCAGTAATCTCCACCTCAACTGCTGCAAGAGAGACATCTGTAAGAGGGACAGGTGGCGGAGGGGGAGCTGTGAGAGATGGTAGAGAGGGAAGGTTCTGACCCCTGTTCCTCACTCTCGGAGTGAAACACCGTTAGGTATAACATAAGATTTCTTACCTGCAATACCCCTTGAGTCGAGAGCCTCCTCGGGCTCCTCTCCCTCATTAGTAGACTCCTACGAGATTATTACATACATACACACACACACACACACGTTTAGTATTCTTACCTCGTCACTAGAGCTTTCTGGGGGGGGTGCACAGAAGGAGTCAAGGTCTGGGCCGCCACCAATCTTCTCAGGACCCTCTTGAAAACCTTCATCCTCCACCCCATCGAGTCCTTTCTCGACTTCGGTGTCTAGGTTAGGCTGGAACACATCCCCAGATTGGGTGTAGAGGTACTCGACCCCAAACAGCTCCCCACTGTATTTGGCTGGTGGCCGATCAGTAGGGAGGAGAGAGAGCCCCATCAGATCTTGGCTCAGCTTGCTCACCTGCACACAATTACAGTATGAGTATATTAGTCAAAACAGTATAATTACCTTTTCCTGAAGAGACATATTAAACGTCCGAAAAGGGGATGAGGATGTAGGGCGTGCTGCTGCCAAAGCCCGTGCCATAGTAAATGTTCGAGAAATTGGCGAGGGTGCAGGGTGTGCTGCCGAAGCCCGTGCAGCATTCCACCTTGTGAGGCCTTCCAGGAGATACGCCTGATAGTGCACAGCACTAGCAGACGTCCCTGGAATGAACCTCGCCATGTGCAAATGGAAGCTCTCAAGTGAGGTAGAGCCCCTGGCACACCTCACTGTAGGGAGTGTCACCCCTCCCTTGGTTAGATGCCCTGTCATTAGTATACATGAAAGTAAGCACTGATACTCACACAAGATGACATACCTGTTACAGTATACAGGTGTATATCTTTAACGTCCTGAAGACAAGCCACATGATGGCGCTGTTCCTGCCAAATTTCTGGCATTCCCTCTCCTATCAGTGGCACTCCCAGGCTGTCAGTGGCCTCTTTCAGAGTTAAGAGGAGCGATTCAATGAGGTGGATGGTGGCTGCCGTTCCCCGAGTCCTCCTCTTACAGTGCCTGGCCAGTTCTGCGACCTTGATGGCCTTCTTCGCCGCTGACTCAGAGGGGTTTCGCAGGCCAGCAACCATCATTTCCCCCAGTTTTGCCTCTACCAACCGCTGGTAGTCCGTTTCGTCCCATTCAAAAATGGCAGTGGACAATTTTGCCATAAAAGTCCCATACAGTGGGTGGGACTTACTGGTGCACCCGCCTGACAGTCTTCTCATAAAATGCCAGGAGTCAAGGCGCACTTCAAGGCCATTCCACCGACTAAACAGAGCCTGGAAAAAGATATATACCAGTATAATTATAGAGAATGAACAAAGGTTTGGTTTTGCATACTTGGTACTTTGAAGGTCCGTTCTGGGTGCAACAGTCTCTGTTGGTGTAGAGCACGTTCGGGGTTGAAATATGGGCCAGCTCGTACCTGAATATAAACAGTAATTTAATCATTTACATAAAAAACGCGCCTACCTCCCCATCAGTCCATTTGCCATCCGAGCCAAACTTTCGTTTGACTCTGAGTCAGTGAGGATTGACACTAGCACCTCCCCGCGCTCGTTGCCAACGTTTGTGGCCCAGTTGGCCGTGTCGGTCTCTGCTCCTTGCAGCTTTTTGGCAATTTTTTTCGTGGAGTCAATTTTTAAAATTGAGCCGTACGTTGAAGTTGCTGCTGCCAAGAGCAAAGGGAGCCTATTCCAAACATCCCGGGTATATACGGCAAGGAACCACTCACGAGATGGGAATGGTGGCAAAGAAGGGGGTTCGATGTATTGGCAATGAGTGGTGTGTTGCCCTATGCCGTCTCGATGCCGCTTGCAGTCACTTAAATATCGCAGCTGTTGTGCCAGAAAGTGGTCTGAATGCACCTCCCACACTTTGTTACGGAGGGCTGATGGGCTGTTTCCCAGCGTCCGGCTACGCAGGAGGGTTATAACAGACTTGTCACACCCATACTGCCGAGTCAAGACAGCGGGAAAATGGGACCTCAGGCCTTCGTCAAGCTGATCGAGGATTCGGTGGTCCCAGGCTGCGTACGTACCTTTGCAGATTCTACACTCATAGTATTCAGCTGCCAGGTAGTACCTATCTTTGAAGTCCAGAACCACTCGAATATTGTGGTAAAGACCTTTGGACCACAGATTGTATCGTGTTGTAGTACACTGAGGACACTTGAAATCGACCTTCCAAAGCATCCTCGGCGCCCACAGACACAGCCTTTTGAGGGTGTAATCCTCTGGATGTGGCTGAGCAGAGGGAATGCGATCATGGCTCGGGGGGTGCCACCAGATCTTTAGCTTGTCTGTGAGCTTCCCCTTGGCCACAAACATCTGTCTCCCAATCCAATCCGCATCTGCCTCACAAACATGATTTTTCCAGTACTTTGGCAGCCTGTCTGAATAGTTTGACTTGCGAGGAGATGGCGTGAGCTCCTGTAAAATCAAATTGTTGATGTAATCTTAATGTAGAGCTTATCTCGTTAACTAGAGACAGGACCAAGGGGGTGGTTTCACTTACACGTGTAGTGAGAGGGGGAGAGAGAGTGGCTGATGTTGCTGTTGTCGCTGTGAGAGGGAGAGTAGCAGACGTCGTTGTGGGGAGAGTCGCTCTAGGAGGGAGTGTGTGTGTGTGTGTGTGTGTGTGTGTGTGTGTGTGTGTAGCATACGTTGTTGTAGGAGGGGGGGGAGCAGACGTTGTTGTAGAAGGGAGAGTAGCAGGCGTCGTTGTGGGGAGAGTCGCTCTAGGAGGGAGTGTGTGTGCGTGTGTGTGGGGAATTATTGTGTGTGTGTGTGGGGGTAGAGATGGGGCAAACGTAGATGTAGGAGGGAGAGGAGCAGACGTCTGTGTAGGAGGGAGGGCAGCAGACGTCCGTGTAGGAGGGAGAGTAGTAGTAGGAGCAGCAGGTAGAAGTGCGGTGAGTGAGGAACCAGTTCGATGAGAAGCTGCCTATAATAATTTGTGATTATCAAGCATAATGCGTCATTATACTTCATACCTTGAAATTAGGAACAAATCTTGGGTCTTGTGTTCCCTTTCTCTTTTTCGCAGGAGCCTCCCAAGTCATCTGGCCCGGTATCTGTACGTACATGTGTAAATTTATCAATTTTTTGGATGTATATTAATTGTTCTCACCACACTTGCAGGTCTCTTCTGCCCACCTGACGTGCTAGCGACCTGTAGCTAATGTAGTTATTATACAATAATAGTGTTGTTCTACGTGTATTCAGGTTTGTAATTACAGTACTCACTGGTGGTGTAGAAGTCTTTGGCTTGTGATAGCCACAGGTGCATTCGATGAGCCTCCCCAGCACATCCTTGTTGCTAGCATTTCTGTGCTTGGGGCACCTCTCGATCTCTTTGGATACTAGATCCCACTTTGTGCCTTTCCTAGGCCTCTCTCCTCTCCCGAAAGGTTTTCCAGCAGCAAATTCCTTCATCTTCAACGTCCAATAAGAATCAGAGTGACCTTTGTGGGTATTAGCCATCTTAAAGAACGATTTGATAGCAGAATGATAACAGAATAAGAACAAGTTCACTGTTTTTTTAGAACATATGAGACAAGTGCTGCTTTTGAACCTCGTGCTACTTAGCACGCATGCGCGTTCTTCAATTGTTTCAAATTTGTTTCAATTTGTTCCAATTTTGTTCCAATTTCATGGGGAGCCGTAGCATGCGAATTTTTTTTTTGAGCCAACTTTCCACTTTTTGCATTATGTAGGCAGATCTAGTTGCACTGGGCATTCTCAGTAAATCTCAGCTAGGGTGCTGCTGCGCTCTTTCAAGCATTGCATGGTGCTCGTGGGTGAATTTGAACTTGATTTGAATGGCTACTATGGTTGATATATGCGGGTGCAGATCCAGATCCTATGCAACAAGAGCTGGCCAGACTGAGGAATGGGTGCTGGGTGTCTGACTATGTAAGCTCCACAGCCTCTTGGTACAATTACAAGTCTTTTACCGGTATAATTTGTGCGTTTAAACACAACACAGGGTATTGGCACTTTGACTTACTTGTTCAGCAAACAAAGGTACGGACATAAATGCTGCCGTTATACATGTATAGTCTGGTAGTATAGTATAAAATAATTTTATTATTATTCATTTTGCTAATGTGGTATGTGTACATAGAATGCAGGCCAAACTAGTACTATTGAGGTGATTTCAAGTCAGTACTGGAAAGTAGCGGAGTGCAAAGGTCATATGGATGCTACCAAGCATTGGAAGAAAAGAAAGGTATTAAATAATCTGCGTTTACATATACGTACGTCTATATGTTTGGTGTTTGCGACACTGTATTTGATACAGAATGTGGTTGGTGCTGACACTGTTCTCTGGTATCTCAATCCAAATGGGCAACATTGGACTTTGATGGTAAAAATAAAGTACTCACTCTGTTATAGTAGACAATGCTGTACTACGATTCATTTCGTCCTAACGAATGTCTATACTTTGAGACACCAACCATGAGGTATAAATACTTTGCAGTGACTTAAGGTTACGGTCAACCGTTTGCTCATTAATTATTCATGAGCTAGATCTAGTGATCTTTTCCAGCTAGAATGAGCTGGAAGTCCAGCTGAAACGCAGTAGTCATTTCATGGCTCAAATAGACATTTTTACTGTAAAGCTTAGGTACAGTCTACTGTAGCTTCACTATATGCAGGGCGGGTCGAAGAGATATTTTGAAAAAAGGCTACTGAAAGCTCACAAGAGGCTGTTTTCCTTGGCTCTGGCCGCCATTTTAAGTGGAGTTAGTCTACATATTATTATTTTGTGAGAGTTTGTTGGCCTGGAAAGAAAAAAACGCTTCGACCCGCCCTCCAGAATGGTAAGAAGCATCATATAAGACCAAGAACACAGAGCTAGAAGTGTTTTTGGAAGTTTAAAATGACTACTAGTTTTGTGTTGTTTCTAGTAACTTGATGATCGCTCAGAGCTTCCACTGGAAGATGTTTTGAAGATTGATACTTGTCATACAGATTGATACACCGATATATTTATCATGTATGTGCTTCAAACTTCTCTCATGGCATTTATAGTTTCACAAAAATCATTATAAGAAAATCATGAATATTCATGAGCAAACTGTTTACCGTAACCTTAATGTACTTTATTATAGAGACTTTTTGGATGCTGAAGCTGTAGCAAATGGTGACCAGGTGTTTGAATGGGAAAAGTGGACATTCCAAATAGCAAAGGTGTGCATGTCACAAAGTCAATGCAACTGTCGACTTGTCGTGTATTTATTGCATGTGTCTGTACATGTTCTATAGGATATTCCCGAGCAGCTAAATCGAAGAGATTGTGGAATATTTGTTATGCAGGTAAGTGAAGTGATACACTCTATTGAGTGTTTGGGGTTAAACATGAAGTGTCATAGTTCATGTCGATAAAGTATTTCAAACAATATGTGGAACCGAATTTCTCTTTTTTTTATATAAGTATGACTGTAAAAACTACTGGTAGTTTCGCTTAAATTCCAGGGTGTAAAAAGTGCTGGGATCTCTGTGGAGCATATTTCTACCCTTAACAAAGACGATTGTACATTTCTTGTCGATAGCCAAAGTGAACGTGGTATAAAGTATCTTGTTGACATGACGCTGGGTTTATGCAGTTGCACAGCTGGTCAAGATGGCTCTCCATGCTCACACCAAGCCGCTGTTGTTAAGCACTATCACATACCTGCTGTAAATTGTATTCCAACACTTTCACCCGAGTCGAGGCAGTTTAGCAGGCATTGCTCTTGGTTTTAGTTCTGCAGTGCAAAGCTGTAATTTTTACTCGTCTCTACACTAGAAAAAAGACGAGGAGGTGTCAGCACACAGTTCCCATACTAAAGAAGTTGACAATCCTAATTTTAGTGGAACTGAATGGGATTTGATTAGAGGGCTAGCATCTGAGAATGGCCAAGGTGATACAACTACATGTACAGACGTAGGTTTAGACACAGACAAAATTGTGTCCGACATGGAACAAATCTTTGCTGACATCACTGTTCGTATCAAAGAAAGCTCTGTTGTTGCACAAGGAATGGAAACGTTCATTTAAGAGGTATAAAGACATGTCAAGTCGAGGAAAGTTTGCTAATGCTGCCCTCGCAAGTTCCCTTCATCGATTTGGATGGGTTTTTGGTAGGACAATCAAAAAATACTCAGGGGGGATTTCTTCGTCGTGGTCGTCGAATTCCAGTAAATGCAAAAGCATCTGGAAGACGACGTGGCACCCTCTCCAGAGGTAAAGCGAAAGTCACACCGGGAAGACCTAAGCACGCATGCTATCCTAGAACTAACACCATGACCACCAGAAAGCCTGCTAAGGGAAAAAGACTACATTCGCTAAGCGCTAATACAGCTGTTGGAATTCAAAATGCTGGAAAGTGGTAGTGCACTATCGTGAACTTTGGAATAATTATCCAGGATTTAATTGCAACCTTTGACCTTTTATTGCATTCTTCAAAACCACAAGATATGGAAATTAGCCTTCCGTGGCTAGGGTATAAATTTGGCTTGCTGCACTGGGTATAGTAAGCTTTCCAAGCAGGCAAATAAAGAACAGAAGCGCTAAGCTGCTATATGCAGCAAAGGTCAAGAACCCAGAACAAGAATGTTTAATCCTTCATTAAACGTGACCCTATTGACCCTGGCGTTCCTCCTCTGGTTACGTATATGCTCGATCAGAGGCCGCTCTTGTATAAAGGCCGCACTCAAATAGTAGCCTCCCTTGCTAGCAAAATGAAACATTTAGTAGCCGCGGCTCCTGATCAAGCATATACGGTATGTCATATATTTTTTGCCAATGGTTTATCTTTTGCAGGCAAGTCACGTCATTTAACGCGATGCAACCGTCAGCACTTTATGTTACCTAGGCTGGCCTTTTGTGGTGAATGTTCCACAGGAAGCCTTGTATGTGCTGACTGTGATAAAATCTGTGTCTCTACATTGCAGGAGAGATGTACAAGAATGGGCAAGGTGTTGCTGAAGATATGACTGAAGCTGTAGCCTGCTACCAAAAAGGGGCAGAACTGGGTACATAATTATATATAATTATAATTATTGGGTCTCAGTCCATGATGAATTGTCAACACTAAGCTTCTTTCAATCACATTTTTCGTTACAAAGTAGCCACCATGATTCCCTTGCTCTTGCAGGTGACCCTATGGCGCCCATTTATCCCTGGCCGTGTGCTACACTTATGGTAAGGGTGTGGAGGAGTCCATGCTCAAATTATCTTCGCACCATACTGAAGCAAGCAAATCTTAAAGTTCAGTAGATTACACAATCCCCCACAATGTGTAGCACCATGTTTGTGGCGACTACAGCTTCTCTTATTCCCTGTGCATGATTGTATTGATAATCTACTCATAATAGGTATCTATGGTCTACTTATATTTAATGCATTGTATGCATTGTACATACATGTTTTATTGTACTACTACATGTCTTGTCGATCTACAGGGAGGATCCATTTTGTCCCCTATTGAGTCATCTGATCATGGCATGGGATTCGTTAGGTGGTGGCTTCATTACGGAATTTTGCTGCTAGCTATAATTATACAGACAATGTGGAATAGAGAGGCCACTATAATTGCATGTTCATACAGTCATAGACTACATGTAGAAATAGTTGGTTATTGTATATAATTATACTGGTACGCGATTCAATTATTATTTTGACTATTTGATCACAACTTATGTGCACGGAAAATAATTATAAGTGATCACACAATACTATATATATAGCAAGCATATCAAATTAAATCAAGGGTCTCAATACAACTACCGACGTTCAGACGGTATGTGATCATGTTCAACAGTGCATTATAGTGCACCAATGCAGCCATGACGACACACACATGAAATAGTTGATGGCTGCTTCCCCAGACATCGAATATTCCTGGGAAAAATCGCTCTGGAATCCTCATGACGTACAGAGAAGCTCCAAATATGTACACAGTCCCCATCAAAACAAAACCCCACAACGAATAGGCAGTAGTCGACACTATGTAGCCATCCCTGAGGAAAATGTGCACAAAAGGAATTGCAGCGTACAGTCCAAACATAACAAAGACGGCAAATCGAAGTCTTCGAAATTTTGGAGTCGCAAACTTATTCCACATGCTGACACACACGCACAGGGTGCAGAGGCACAGAGAGATGACTATGTAGGCATACTTGGCATAGGTGGTGCAGTAGAACCCATAGTAGTAGGCAGGTACCGAGGAGCCGGTGATAAGGAACGATATACCAGTGTAGTCGAGCCGGTGCAGAACACCGTGTACTCCCTTCGAGTGGTTCGAAAACGTGTGATATATTGCGGAGCAGGCCAAGCACAATACAGCACCACCAAAAAAGCATAAGAGAGTGGCTTGCTCTTGCCACGGTAAATCGTGAATCTGGATATCCTCGAAAAGAAACGTTATGTAATCACCAAAGATGTACACATCAGCGACCAAGATGACAAAGAATAGGGCACCAAGGAGATGAGTCCAAATGTTTAACGTCTCTGTGTGGAGTCGAAAAATACTTTTGACACATCCACGAAATGAGTACATTGGGGGACGATGGTTGTGCAGAAGGAATTCGTTGTCTTTTAGCCAATCGGGAAGCGAGTCAAACGAAATCGAATGCCATGCCCAGCTGGCAATTTTTTTGATATTCGAGCGAAGGGAGGTACTGGGTGAACGATTGTCTCGGTCTGCATCTGTTGGCTGTGATACTTTGGATATGGACAACTGCTCTTCAGATTTCTGTCTTCGTCTTCCTTTGGAGGCAGACATTGTGAAAGGTCTATCAGAGATGTCTGATCTATACTATGTCTGATTCTGCGTTCTCTAATAATCGTAGCTTTTTGTCTACATAATTATAGCGGGTAATTTTCGGGGGACAAAATATTCCTGGTTCAGCAATATTGAGACATTTCGTGCACTGCAGGTAAAGGTAACCTCCAACCACGAAAACCACGAATATTTTGCCCCCCCCCACGAAAATTGAGTTGTTATTTTTTGCACGTGTCGACCCTTTGTCTTCAATTTAGACACTGACTGACTTAAAGATTTATTCTTTCTCTGCTGCACATAATTATAAAAAGGTCAGTTATCTATAAATCATTATAACAATTAAGTAAAGTTGATTGCTTTTTATCAGATGTATGGTAGAACTGTATGATCGATCAGACATCTCTGCCGATAGACTCTTCACAATGTCTGCCTCCAGCTCCATGGGAAGACGTAGACGTATACAGCAGAAAACCCCATCTGAGGAGCAGTTATCTATATCCAAACAATCACTGCCAACAGATGTACATGCAGATCAATGCAACCGTTCACCCTCCCCATCTTTCTTTCCTACCACCTCATCAATACCAGAGCTTGAAAAGAAAATTTGCTCGAAAATCCCAAAAATGTCAAGCTGGGCATGGCATTCTATTCCGTTTCACTCCCTTCCTGATTGGCTAAAAGACAACGAATTCCTTCTGCATAACCATCGTCCCCCAATGTACTCATTTCGTGGATGTGTCAAGAGTATTTTTCGACTCCACACAGAAACGTTCAACATTTGGACTCATCTCCTTGGTGCCCTATTCTTCATCATGCTGGTCGCTGGTGTGTACATCTTTGGTGATTACATAACGTTTCTTTTTGAGGATATCCAGATTCACAATTTACCGTTGCAAGAGCAAGCCACTCTCTTATGCTTTTTTGGTGGTGCTGTATTGTGCTTGGCCTGCTCTGCAATATATCACACGTTTTCAAACCACTCAAAGGGAGTACACGGTATTCTTAGTAGACTTGATTACACTGGTATATCGTTTCTAATCACTGGCGGCTCAGTACCTACCTACTACTATGGATTCTACTGCACCACCTATGCCAAATATGCCTACATAGTGGTCTCTCTGTGCCTCGGTACCCTGTGTGTGTGTGTCAGTATGTGGAAGAAGTTTGCGACTCCAAAATTTCGAACACTTCGATTTGCCGTCTTTGTTCTGCTTGGACTGTACGCTGTAATTCCTTTTGTGCACATTTTCGTCAGGGATGGCTACATAGTGTCGACTAATGCCTATTCATTGTGGGGTTTTGTGTTGATGGGGACTGTGAACATATTTGGAGCTTCTCTATACGTTATGAGGATTCCAGAGCGATTCTTTCCAGGAAAATTTGATATTTGGGCAAGCAGTCATCAACTATTTCATGTGTGTGTCGTCATGGCTGCACTGGTGCACTATAATTCACTGTTGACCATGATCACATATCGTCTGAACGTTGGTAGTTGCGTTGAGAGCCTTAATTCCATTTGATACGCTTTTGAAGCGTTTTACATTATTTATTTTGGTACATATTTTCCATTTCACGATATTTATTATTTTTACCATATATCATGTATAACATAATTATCAATATCATGTATAACATTTTGGGTCAGATCATTAACTACCGTATATACAGCGGGTAATTTTCGGGGGACAAAATATTCGTGGTTCAGCAATATTGAGACATTTCATGGGTAATATTTTCGTGGTTGGAGCTTGCACTGCAGGTAAATCGTAGGCAAGGTCGCTTCATTCGTGGGTAAAATATTCGTGGTCAGGCCTCCAACCACGAATATTTTGCCCCACGGAAATTATACGCTATACGAAATTGATTATAATTCAGAAGCAACAGTGCAATACACATATACACGTGCACATTTTTTCTGAGACGTTTATCAACCAACCACGTGCACACTACCACTACCCAGAGTTCGGGTTGTTATAAAACAGGGAATGAGAAATGAGGAAACAAGAAATAAGAAATGAGGAAATAAGAAATAGGAAATGAGGAAATGAAGAAATAAGAAATAGAATAATAATAATAATTATATTTATGGTTACGATCATCACCATGGCATTAATTTTCATCACAAATTATGACATTGTTATTATTATATAGATGCACAAAAGTAATGACTGATATCAGCCAAGAAGCTAGTAGGTGACTAAGTATTTAGTTATCAAATATATAATTATAGTGGCACCTCCACACAGTACAGGTTGTCGGACACATTGTAAGAATTAAATTTTACCATCGCTTCAGATGGCACAGTGAGCTTTCTTCATTAAAGGTAGCATCAGCTTTCACTAGGCATTGCTTGTGAGAATGGTAATGGGAATTGCTTTCTTCACCCTGTAGCGAGATTGGATATGATACCAGTACAGTGTACTAATGTCATTACTTCCTGCAGCTTTACGACAGGACTGGCAGATCATTAGAATTTGCTTGGTTTGACAAACAGTTTTAGAGGTTTCTTTGCTGTTACTATACTTACATGTAGATGTTGACATTGAGTCCAGTCCATTGACTATCACTTGCCCACCGGATTGTGAAATCATTGAATGTATTGCCAGTATAGCCACGCATAGGTAAATTGTTTGAGACTGTGAGACTGTAGGACAGTACATGTAAGTACCGTTACGTAGGTAGATATATCTGATGTCTGAACCATGCCAGTCGTACATGGCACACAAGTAGACAGAGGTAGAGAGTGTCACACCGTGTACCAGAGGAACATAAGTTCTGTATGGTGGCAGAGCACCAGGAGACTTGTCACCAGGAGGTACGTACCTGTAGCTCAGTAGATGTTAGCTTCGTCTTCAGATTTGCTCTGCCCAGCTCATTTCTTCATTTCCTCATTTCCTATTTCTTATTTCCTCATTTCCTCATTTCTTCATTTCTCATTTCCTCATTTCTCATTCCCTGTTTCATAACAACCCCCAGAGTTCGATGTTTAGAGCGGAAGTGCCTGTCACGTGAACCATTACGTAACAAGATTGAATTCTGACTCATTCCTAACCAATTTTCTCCAATAGATAATTTTGGGAAAATTCGACCTATATAAGAGGGCCAGGGAAGGCTTTGAACAGCTAGCTAGCTGAAGCTATCCTGGGTATTTCCAATCGTTTTGTGAGTTACTATTAGTCACACAGCCTGTGTCACAGAACTATATATCCAGCTGGAGCTAAGGCTTAGCTCCAAGCTTTTAACTGTCTATGACTAGACTCTCAACAGCTTGCAGCATCACAAAATGAGCGGGCAGGCTAGCGTGCAGTGTGTATAACTACTTGTAATGCAAACCATGCACCCCAATTACGCCAGCATTGAAACGATTCTGAAGGAAAGGATTTGATTTTGTATGCTGGCTTAGGAAGTAGCTACATGTAGTACA